>NC_044918.1:28395108-28407423 GCF_003576645.1 Ipomoea triloba
AAAAAAAAAGTGGCATTTATATTTACCTGGTATTACAGGTCACTAAAAGGTAATTATGCCTTGATGACTAAATAGACATTTTATATATCTAATTGCAACTTTAACAAGTTTGAAGGCCTAATTGACTTTTCTGATAAAGTTTGATTGCCTATTTGATACATTTTATTCAAAAAAAAAGTGACATTTCTATTACATGGTATTACAAGTCACTAACAGGTAATTATGTCTTGATTACTAAATTGACATGTTTATGTATCTAATTGCAAATTTAATTAGTTTGAGGGCCCAATTGACTTTACAGATAATGTTTGATGGCTTAATTGTTACATTTTATGCAAAAAAAAAAGTGACATTTATATTTACCTGGTATTACAGGCCACTAACAGGTAATTATGCCTTGATGATTAAATTGACATGTTTATGTATCTAATTGCAACTTTAATTAGTTTGAGGGCCCAATTGACTTTACAGATAAAGTTTGATGGCATATTTGATACATTTTATGCAAAAAAAAAAGTGACATTTATATTTACCTGCTATTACAGGTCACTAACAGGTAATTATGGCTTAATGACTAAATTGACATTTTGTGTATCTAATTGCAACTTTAAATAGTTTGAGGGCCTAATTGACTTTACAAATAAATTTTGATGGCCTATTTGATACATTTTATTCCGAAAAATGTGACATTTATATTTACTTGGTATTACATGTCACTAATAGGTAATTATGTCTTGATGACTAAATTGACATGTTTACGTATCTAATCGCAACTTTAAAATTTTTGAGAGCCTAATTGAAATTTCAGATAAAGTTTGATGGCCTATTTGATACATTTTATGCAAAAAAAAGTGACATTTATATTTACCCGGTATTACAGATCACTAACAGGTAATTATGTCTTGATGACTAAATTGACATGTTTACGTATCTAATCGCAACTTTAAAATTTTTGAGAGCCTAATTGAAATTTCAGATAAAGTTTGATGGCCTATTTGATACATTTTATGCAAAAAAAAGTGACATTTATATTTACCTGGTATTACAGGCCACTAACAGGTAATTATGCATTGATGATTAAATTGACATGTTAAGGTATCTAATTGATACTTTAAAAAGTGTGAGGGCCTAATTGAAATTTCATATAAAGTTTGATGGCCTACTTGATACATTTTATGCAAAAAAAAGTGACATTTATATTTACCTGGTATTACAGGCCACTAACAGGTAATTATGCCTTGATGACTAATTTGACTTGTTTATGTATCTAATTGCAACTTTAAAAAGATTGAGGGCCTAATTGAAATTTCAGATAAAGTTTGATGGCCTATTTGATACATTTTATGCTAAAAAAAAAAAGTGACATTTATATTTACCTGGTATTACAGGCCACTAACAGGTAATTATGCCTTGATGACTAAATTGACATGTTTACGTATCTAATTGCAACTTTAAAAAAGTTTGAGGGTCTAATTGAAATTTCAGATAAAGTTTGATGGCCTATTTGATACATTTTATGCAAAAAAAAAAAGTGGCATTTATTTTTACCTGGTATTACAGGCCACTAACAGGTAATTATGCCTTGATGACTAAATTGACTTGTTTATGTATCTAATTGCAACTTTAATTAGTTTGAGGGCCTAATTGACTTTTCAGATAAAGTTTGATGGCCTATTTGATACATTTTATGCAAAAAAAAAAAGTGGCATTTATTTTTACCTGGTATTACAGGCCACTAACAGGTAATTATGCCTTGATGACTAGTGTGACTTGTTTATGTATCTAATTGCAACTTTAATTAGTTTGAGGGCCTAATTGACTTTTCAGATAAAGTTTGATTGCCTATTTGATACATTTTATTTAAAAAATAAGTGACATTTATATTACCTGGTATTACAAGCCACTAACAGGTAATTATGTCTTGATTACTAAATTGACATATTTATGTATCTAATTGCAACTTTAATTAGTTTGAGGGCCCAATTGACTTTACAGATAAAGTTTGATGGCCTATTTGATACATTTTATGCAAAAAAAAGTGACATTTATATTTACCTGGTATTACAGGTCACTAACAGGTAATTATGGCTTAATGACTAAATTGACATTTTATGTATCTAATTGCAACTTTAAAAAGTTTGAGGGCCTAATTGACTTTTCAGATAAAGTTTGATGGCCTATTTGATACATTTTATGCAAAAAAAAAAGTGACATTTATATTTACCTGGTATTACAGGTCACTAACAGGTAATTATGCCTTGATGATTAAATTGACATGTTTATGTATCTAATTGCAACTTTAATTAGTTTGAGGGCCCAATTGACTTTACAGATAAAGTTTGATGGCCTATTTGATACATTTTATGCAAAAAAAAAATGACATTTATATTTACCTGGTATTACAGGCCACTAACAGGTAATTATGCATTAATGATTAAATTGACATGTTTATGTATCTAATTGCAACTTTAATTAGTTTGAGGGCCCAATTGACTTTACAGATAAAGTTTGATGGCCTATTTGATACATTTTATGCAAAAAAAATAACACTTATATTTACTTGGTATTACAGGCCACTAACAGGTAATTATGCCTTGATGATTAAATTGACACGTTTAGGTATCTAATTGCAACTTTAAAAAGTTTGAGGGCCTAATTGAAATTTCATATAAAGTTTGATCGCCTATTTGATACATTTTATGCAAAAAAAAAAGGGACATTTATATTTACCCGGTATTACAGATCACTAACAGGTAATTATGTCTTGATGACTAAATTGACATGTTTACGTATCTAATTGCAACTTTAAAAAAGTTTGAGGGTCTAATTGAAATTTCAGATAAAGTTTGATGGCCTATTTGATACATTTTATGCAAAAAAAAAAGTGACATTTATATTTACCTGGTATTACAGGTTACTAATAGGTAGTTATGTCTTGATGACTAAATTGACATTTTATGTATCTAATTACAACTTTAAAAAGTTTGAGGGCCTAATTGACTTTACAGATAAAGTTTGATGGCCTATTTGATACATTTTATGCAAAAAAAATGACACTTATATTTACTTGGTATTACAGGCCACTAACAGGTAATTATGCCTTGATGATTAAATTGACACGTTTAGGTATCTAATTGCAACTTTAAAAAGTTTGAGGGCCTAATTGAAATTTCATATAAAGTTTGATCGCCTATTTGATACATTTTATGCAAAAAAAAAGTGACATTTATATTTACCCGGTATTACAGATCACTAACAGGTAATTATGTCTTGATGACTAAATTGATATGTTTATGTATCTAATTGCAAATTTCAAAACTTTGAGGATCTAATTGAAATTTCAGATAAGGTTTGATGGCCTATTTGATACATTTTATGCAAAAAAAAGTGACATTTATATTTACCTAATATTACAGGTCACTAACAGGTAATTATGCCTTGAAGATTAAATTGACATTTTGTGTATCTAATTGCCACTTTAAATAGTTTGAGGGCCTAATTGACTTTACAGATAAAGTTTGATGTCCTATTTGATATATTTTAGACTTTACAGATAAAGTTTGATGTCCTATTTGATATATTTTATGCAAAAAAAATAAAGTTTGATGTCCTATTTGATATATTTTATGCAAAAAAAAATGTGACATTTATATTTACCTGGTATTACAGGTCACTAACAGGTAATTATGGCTTGATGATTAAATTGACATGTTTATGTATCTAATTGCATGGCTTGATGATTAAATTGACATGTTTATGTATCTAATTGCAAGGCTTGATGATTAAATTGACATGTTTATGTATCTAATTGCAAATTTAATTAGTTTGAGGGCCAGATTGACTTTACAGATAAAGTTTGATGGCCTATTTGATACATTTTATGCAAAAAAAAAAATGTGACATTTATATTTACCTGGTATTACAGGTCCCTAACAGGTAATTATGGCTTAATGACTAAATTGACATTTTGTGTATCTAATTGCCACTTTAAATAGTTTGAGGGCCTAATTAACTTTACAGATAAAGTTTGATGTCCTATTTGATACATTTTATGCAAAAAAAAAGTGACATTTATATTTACCTGGTATTACAGGTCACTAACAGGTAATTATGCTTTGACGACTAAATTGACATTTTGTGTATCTAATTGCCACTTTAAATAGTTTGAGGGCCTAATTGACTTTACAGATAAAGTTTGATGGCCTATTTGATATATTTTATGCAAAAAAAAAGTGACATTTATAGTTACCTGGTATTACATGTCACTAACAGGTAATTATGTTGTGATGACTAAATTGACTTGTTTATGTATCCAATTGGAACTTTAAAAAGTTTGAGGCCTAATTGACTCTACAGATAAATTTTTATGGCCTATTTGATACATTTTAATGCAAAAAAAAGTGACATTTATATTACCTGGTATTACAGGTCACTAACAGGTAATTATGCCTTGATGACTAAATTGTCATGTTTATGTATCTAATTGAAACTTTAAATAGTTTGAGGGCCTAATTGACTTTACAGATAAATTTTGATGGCCTATTTGATATATTTTATTCAAAAAAATGTGACATTTATATTTCCTGGTATTACAGGTCACTAACAGGTAATTATGCCTTGATGACTAAATTGACATGTTTATGTATCTAATTGCAACTTTAAAAAGTTTGAGGGCCTAATTGAAATTTCAGATAAACTTTGATGACCTATTTGATACATTTTTTGCAAAAAAAAAAATGACATTTATATTTACCTGATATTACAGGTCACTAACAGGTAATTATGCCTTGATGACTAAATTGACATGTTTATGTATCTAATTGCAACTTTAAAAAGTTTGAGGGCCTAATTGAAATTTCAGATAAACTTTGATGACCTATTTGATACATTTTATGCAAAAAAAAAAATGACATTTATATTTACCTGATATTACAGGTCACTAACAGGTAATTATGCCGTGATGACTAAATTGACATGTTTATGTAACTAATTGCAACTTTAAATAGTTTGAGGGCCTAATTCACTTTACAGATAAAGTTCCATGGCCTATATTATAAATTTTATGCAAAAAAATGTGACATTTATATTTACCTGATATTACAGGTCACTAACAGGTAATTATGCCGTGATGACTAAATTGACATTTTATGTATCTAATTGCAACTTTAAAAAGTTTGAGCGCCTAATTGACTTTTCAGATAAAGTTTGATGGCCTATTTGATACATTTTATGCAAAAAAATGACACTTATATTTACCTGGTATTACAAGCCACTAACAGGTAATTATGCCTTAATGATTAAATTGACATGTTTAGGTATCTAATTGCAACTTTAAAAAGTTTGAGGGCCTAATTGACTTTACAGATAAAGTTTTATGGCCTATTTGATACATTTTATGCAAAAAAAAAGTAACATTTATATTTACCTGATATTACAGGTCACTAACCGGTAATTATGCCATGATGACTAAATTATATGTTTATGAATCTAATTGTAACTTTAAAATTTTTGAGAGCCTAATTGAAATTTCAGATAAAGTTTGATGGCCTATTTGATACATTTTATGCAAAAAAAAGTGACATTTATATTTACCTGGTATTACAGGTCACTAATAGGTAATTATGCCATGATGACTAAATTGACATTTTATGTATCTAATTGCAACTTTAAAAAGTGTGAGGGCCTAATTGAAATTTCATATAAAGTTTGATGGCTTATTTGATACATTTTATGCAAAAAAAAAGTGACATTTATATTTACCCGGTATTACAGATCACTAACAGGTAATTATGTCTTGATGACTAAATTGACATGTTTACGTATCTAATTGCAACTTTAAAAAGTTTGAGGGTCTAATTGAAATTTCAGATAAAGTTTGATGGCCTATTTGATACATTTTATGCAAAAAAAAAAGTGACATTTATATTTACCTGGTATTACAGGCCACTAACAGGTAATTATGCCTTGATGATTAAATTGACATGTTTATGTATCTAATTGCAAATTTAATTAGTTTGAGGGCCCAATTGACTTTACAGATAAAGTTTGATGACCTATTTGATACATTTTATGCAAAAAAAAAAAGTGACATTTTTATTTAACTGTTATTACAGGTCACTAACAGGTAATTATGGCTTAATGACTAAATTGACATTTTGTGTATCTAATTGCAACTTTAATTAGTTTGAGGGCCCAATTGACTTTACAGATAAAGTTTGATGGCCTATTTGATACATTTTATGCAAAAAAAAGTGACGTTTATATTTACCTGGTATTACAGGCCACTAACAGGTAATTATGCCTTGATGATTAAATTGACAAGTTTATGTATCTAATTGCAGATTTAATTAGTTTGAGGGCCCAATTGACTTTACAGATAAAGTTTGATGGCCTATTTGATACATTTTATGCAAAAAAAAAAGTGACATTTATATTTACCTTGTATTACAGGTCCCTAACAGGTAATTATGGCTTAATGACTAAATTGACATTTTGTGTATCTAATTGCAACTTTAAATAGTTTGAGGGCCTAATTGACTTTACAGATAAATTTTGATGGCCTATTTGATACATTTTAATCCGAAAAATGTGACATTTATATTTACCTGGTATTACAGGCTACTAACAGGTAATTATGCCTTGATGATTAAATTGACATGTTTATGTATCTAATTCCAAATTTAATTAGTTTGAGGGCCCAATTGACTTTACAGATAAAGTTTGATGGCCTATTTGATACATTTTATGCAAAAAAAATGACACTTATATTTACTTGGTATTACAGGCCACTAACAGGTAATTATGCCTTGATGATTAAATTGACACGTTTAGGTATCTAATTGCAAATTTAAAATGTTTGAGGGCCTAATTGAAATTTCATATAAAGTTTGATCGCCTATTTGATACATTTTATGCAAAAAAAATGTGACATTTATATTACTCGGTATTACAGATCACTAACAGGTAATTATGTCTTGATGACTAAATTGATATGTTTATGTATCTAATTGCAACTTTAAAAAGTTTGAGGACCTAATTCAAATTTCAGATAAAGTTTGATGGCCTATTTGATACATTTTATGCAAAAAAAAGTGACATTTATATTTACCTGGTATTACAGGTCACTAACAGGTAATTATGCTGTGATGACTAAATTGACTTGTTTATGTATCTAATTGCAACTTTAAATAGTTTGAGGGCCTAATTGACTTTACAGATAAAGTTTGATGGCCTATTTGATATATTTTATGCAAAAAAAAGTGACATTTATATTTACCTGGTATTACAGGTCACTAACAGGTAATTATGCTGTGATGACTAAATTGACTTGTTTATGTATCTAATTGCAACTTTAAATAGTTTGAAGGCCTAATTGACTTTACAGATAAATTTTGATGGCCTACTTGATACATTTTATTCAAAAAAATGTGACATTCATATTTATCTGGTATTACAGGTCACTAATAGGTAATTATGCCTTGATAACTAAATTGACATGTTTATGTATCTAATTGCAACTTTAAAAAGTTTGAGGCCTAATTGACTTTACAGATCAAGTTTGATGGCATATTTGATACATTTTATTCAAAAAAAAAGTGACATTTATATTTACCTGGTATTACAGGTCACTAACAGGTAATTATGGCTTAATGACTAAATTGACGTTTTGTGTATCTAATTGCAACTTTAAATAGTTTGAAGGCCTAATTGACTTTACAGATAAATTTTGATGGCCTACTTGATACATTTTATTCAAAAAAATGTGACATTTATATTTATCTGGTATTACAGGTCACTAACAGGTAATTATGCCTTGATAACTAAATTGACATTTTATGTATCTAATTGCAACTTTAAATAGTTTGAGGGCCTAATTTATGTATCTAATTGCAACTTTAAATAGTTTGAGGGCCTAATTGACTTTACAGATAAAGTTTGAAAATAGTTTGAGGGCCTAATTGACTTTACAGATAAAGTTTGATGGCATATTTGATACCTAATTGACTTTACAGATAAAGTTTGATGGCATATTTGATAAATTTTATTCAAAAAAAAAGTGACATTTATATTTACCTGGTATTACAAGTCACTAACAGGTAATTATGCCTTGATGACTAAATTGACATTTTATATATCTAATTGCAACTTTAAATAGTTTGAGGCCTAATTGACTTTACAGATAAAGTTTGATGGCATATTTGATACATTTTATTCAAAAAAAAAGTGACATTTATATTTACCTGGTATTACAAGTCACTAACAGGTAATTATGTCTTGATGACTAAATTGACATGTTTATGTACCTAATTGCAACTTTAAAAACTTTGAGGGTCAAATTGAAATTTAAGATAAAGTTTGATGGCCTATTTGATACATTTTATGCAAAAAAAAAAAGTGACATTTATATTTACCTGGTATTACAGGTCACTAACAAGTTATTATGCCTTGATGACTAAATTGACATTTTATGTATCTAATTGCAACTTTAAAAAGTTTGAGGGCCTAATTGACTTTACAGATAAAGTTTGATGGCCTATTTGATACATTTTATGCAAAAAAAATGACACTTATATTTACCTGGTATTACAGGCCACTAACAGGTAATTATGCTGTCATGACTAAATTGACTTGTTTATGTATCCAATTGGAACTTTAAAAAGTTTGAGGCCTAATTGACTTTACAGATAAAGTTCCATGGCCTATATTATAAATTTTATGCAAAAAAATGTGACATTTATATTTACCTGGTATTACAGGTCACAACAGGTAATTATGCCTTGATGACTAAATTGTCATGTTTATGTATCTAATTGCAACTTTAAATAGTTTGAAGGCCTAATTGACTTTACAGATAAATTTTGATGGCCTACTTGATACATTTTATTCAAAAAAATGTGACATTTATATTTACCTGGTATTACAGGTCACTAACAGGTAATTATGCCTTGATAACTAAATTGACATTTTATGTATCTAATTGCAACTTTAAATAGTTTGAGGGCCTAATTGACTTTACAGATAAAGTTTGATGGCATATTTGATACATTTAATTCAAAAAAAAAGTGACATTTATATTTACCTGGTATTACAAGTCACTAACAGGTAATTATGCCTTGATGACTAAATTGACATTTTATATATCTAATTGCAACTTTAAATAGTTTGAGGGCCTAATTGACTTTACAGATAAAGTTTGATGGCATATTTGATACATTTTATGCAAAAAAAATGACACTTATATTTACTTGGTATTACAGGCCACTAACAGGTAATTATGTCTTGATGACTAAATTGACATGTTTATGTACCTAATTGCAACTTTAAAAACTTTGAGGGTCAAATTGAAATTTAAGATAAAGTTTAATGGCCTATTTGATACATTTTATGCAAAAAAAAAAGTGACATTTATATTTACTTGGTATTACAGGTCACTAACAAGTTATTATGCCTTGATGACTAAATTGACATTTTATGTATCTAATTGCAACTTTAAAAAGTTTGAGGACCTAATTGACTTTACAGATAAAGTTTGATGGCCTATTTGATACATTTTATGCAAAAAAAATGACACTTATATTTACCTGGTATTACAGGCCACTAACAGGTAATTATGCTGTGATAACTAAATTGACTTGTTTATGTATCCAATTGGAACTTTAAAAAGTTTGAGGCCTAATTGACTTTACAGATAAAGTTCCATGGCCTATATTATAAATTTTATGCAAAAAAATGTGACATTTATATTTACCTGGTATTACAGGTCACAACAGGTAATTATGCCTTGATGACTAAATTGTCATGTTTATATATCTAATTGCAACTTTAAATAGTTTGAGGGCCTAATTGACTTTACAGATAAATTTTGATGGCCTACTTGATACATTTTATTCAAAAAAATGTGACATTTATATTTACCTGGTATTACAGGTCACTAACAGGTAATTATGCCTTGATGACTAAATTGACATGTTTATGTATCTAATTGCAACTTTAAAAAGTTTGAGGGTCTAATGGAAATTTCAGATAAAGTTTGATGGCCTATTTGATACATTTTATGCAAAAAAAGTGACATTTATATTTTACTTGGTATTACAGGTCACTAACAGGTAATTATGCCTTGATGACTACATTGACATTTTATGTATCTAATTGCAACTTTAAAAAGTTTGAGGGTCTAATTGACTTTACAGATAAAGTTTGATGGCCTATTTGATACATTTTATGCAAAAAAAAGTGACATTTTTATTTACCTGGTATTACAGGTCACTAACAGGTAATTATGCCTTGATGACTAAATTGACATGTTTATGTATCTAATTGCAACTTTAAAAAGTTTGAGGGCCTAATTGACTTTACAGATAAAGTTTGATGGCCTATTTGATACATTTTATGCAAAAAAAAAGACATTTATTTTTACCTGGTATTATAGGTCACTAACAGGTAATTATGCCTTGATAACTAAATTGACATGTTTATGTATCTAATTGCCACTTTAAAAAGTTTTAGGGCCTAATTGACTTTACATATAAAGTTTCATGGCCTATTTGATACATTTTATGCAAAAAAAAGTGACATTTATATTTACCTGGTATTGCAGGTCACTAACAGGTAATTATGCCTTGATAACTAAATTGACATGTTTATGTATCTAATTGCAACTTTAAAAAGTTTGAAGGCCTAATTGACTTTACAGATAAAGTTTGATGGCCTATTTGATACATTTTATGCAAAAAAAATGACATTTATTTTTACCTGGTATTATAGGTCACTAACAGGTAATTATGCCTTGATGACTAAATTGACATTTTTATGTATCTAATTGCAACTTTAAAAAGTTTGAAGGCCTAATTGACTTTACAGATAAAGTTTGATGGCCTATTTGATACATTTTATGCAAAAAAAATGACATTTATTTTTACCTGGTATTATAGGTCACTAACAGGTAATTATGCCTTGATGACTAAATTGACATGTTTATGTATCTAATTGCAACTTTAAAAAGTTTGAGGGCCTAATTGACTTTACAGATAAAGTTTGATGGCCTATTTGATACATTTTATGCAAAAAAAAAAGTGACATTTATATTTACCTGGTATTACAGGTCACTAACAGGTAATTTTGCCTTGACGACTAAATTGACATTTTGTGTATCTAATTGCCACTTTAAATAGTTTGAGGGCCTAATTGACTTTACAGATAAAGTTTGATGGCCTATTTGATATATTTTATGCAAAAAAAAAAAGTGACATTTATATTTACCTGGTATTACAGGTCACTAACAAGTTATTATGCCTTGATGACTAAATTGACATTTTGTGTATCTAATTGCCACTTTAATTAGTTTGAGGGCCTAATTGACTTTACAGATAAAGTTTGATGGCCTATTTGATATATTTTATGCAAAAAAAAAAAGTGACATTTATATTTACCTGGTATTACAGGTCACTAACAAGTTATTATGCCTTGATGACTAAATTGACATTTTATGTATCTAATTGCAACTTTAAATAGTTTGAGGGCCTAATTGACTTTACAGATAAAGTTGTATGGCCTATTTGATACATTTTATGCAAACAAAAGTGACATTTATATTTACCTGGTATTACAGGTCACTAACAGGTAATTATGCCTTGATGACTAAATTGACATGTTTATGTATCTAATTGCAACTTTAAAAAGTTTGAGGGCCTAATTGAAATTTCAGATAAAGTTTGATGGCCTATTTGATACATTTTATGCAAAAAAAAGTGACATTTATATTTACCTGGTATTACAGGTCACTAACAGGTAATTATGCCTTGACGACTAAATTGACATTTTGTGTATCTAATTGCCACTTTAAAAAGTTTGAGGGCCTAATTGACTTTACAGATAAAGTTTGATGGCCTATTTGATACATTTTATGCAAAAAAAAGTGACATTTATATTTACCTGGTATTACAGGTCACTAACAGGTAATTATGCTGTGATGACTAAATTGACTTGTTTATGTATCCAATTGGAACTTTAAAAATTTTGAGGCCTAATTGACTTTACAGATAAAGTTCCATGGCCTATATTATAAATTTTATGCAAAAAAATGTGACATTTATATTTACCTGGTATTACAGGTCACAAACAGGTAATTATGCCTTGATGACTAAATTGACATGTTTATGTATCTAATTGCAACTTTAAAAAGTTTGAGGGCCTAATTGACTTTACAGATAAAGTTTTAAGGCCTATTTGATACATTTTATGCAAAAAAAAAGTAACATTTATATTTACCTGATATTACAGGTCACTAACCGGTAATTATGCCATGATGACTAAATT
>NC_044918.1:28407909-28413837 GCF_003576645.1 Ipomoea triloba
CAGATAAAGTTTGATGGCCTATTTGATACATTTTATGCAAAAAAAAAGTGACATTTATATTTACCTAGTATTACAGGCCACTAACAGGTAATTATGCCTTGATGATTAAATTGACAAGTTTATGTATCTAATTGGAGATTTAATTAGTTTGAGGGCCCAATTGACTTTACAGATAAAGTTTGATGGCCTATTTGATACATTTTATGCAAAAAAAAAAGTGACATTTATATTTACCTTGTATTACAGGTCCCTAACAGGTAATTATGGCTTAATGACGAAATTGACATTTTGTGTATCTAAGTGCAACTTTAAATAGTTTGAGGGCCTAATTGACTTTACAGATAAATTTTGATGGCCTATTTGATACATTTTAATCCGAAAAATGTGACATTTATATTTACCTGGTATTACAGGCTACTAACAGGTAATTATGCCTTCATGATTAAATTGACATGTTTATGTATCTAATTCCAAATTTAATTAGTTTGAGGGCCCAATTGACTTTACAGATAAAGTTTGATGGCCTATTTGATACATTTTATGCAAAAAAAAAGTGACATTTATATTTACCTGGTATTACAGGTCACTAATAGGTAATTATGTCTTGATGACTAAATTGAAATTTTATGTATCTAATTGCAACTTTAAAAAGTTTGAGGCCTAATTGACTTTACAGATAAAGTTTGATGGCCTATTTGATACATTTTATGCAAAAAAAATGACACTTATATTTACTTGGTATTACAGGCCACTAACAGGTAATTATGCCTTGATGATTAAATTGACACGTTTAGGTATCTAATTGCAACTTTAAAAAGTTTGAGGACCTAATTCAAATTTCAGATAAAGTTTGATGGCCTATTTGATACATTTTATGCAAAAAAAAGTGACATTTATATTTACCTGGTATTACAGGCCACTAACAGGTAATTATGCCTTCATGATTAAATTGACATGTTTATGTATCTAATTCCAAATTTAATTAGTTTGAGGGCCCAATTGACTTTACAGATAAAGTTCCATGGCCTATATTATAAATTTTATGCAAAAAAATGTGACATTTATATTTACCTGGTATTACAGGTCACTAATAGGTAATTATGTCTTGATGACTAAATTGAAATTTTATGTATCTAATTGCAACTTTAAAAAGTTTGAGGACCTAATTCAAATTTCAGATAAAGTTTGATGGCCTATTTGATACATTTTATGCAAAAAAAAGTGACATTTATATTTACCTGGTATTACAGGCCACTAACAGGTAATTATGCCTTGACGACTAAATTGACATTTTGTGTATCTAATTGCCACTTTAAATAGTTTGAGGGCCTAATTGACTTTACAGATAAAGTTTGATGGCCTATTTGATATATTTTATGCAAAAAAAAGTGACATTTATATTTACCTGGTATTACAGGTCACTAACAGGTAATTATGTTGTGATGACTAAATTGACTTGTTTATGTATCCAATTGGAACTTTAAAAAGTTTGAGGCCTAATTGACTTTACAGATAAAGTTCCATGGCCTATATTATAAATTTTATGCAAAAAAATGTGACATTTATATTTACCTGGTATTACAGGTCACTAACAGATAATTATGCCTTGATGACTACATTGACATTTTATGTATCTAATTGCAACTTTAATTAGTTTGAGGGCCCAATTGACTTTACAGATAAAGTTCCATGGCCTATATTATAAATTTTATGCAAAAAAATGTGACATTTATATTTACCTGGTATTACAGGTCACTAACAGATAATTATGCCTTGATGACTAAATTGACATGTTTATGTATCTAATTGCAACTTTAAAAAGTTTGAGGGCCTAATGGAAATTTCAGATAAAGTTTGATGGCCTATTTGATACATTTTATGCAAAAAAAAGTGACATTTATATTTTACTTGGTATTACAGGTCACTAACAGGTAATTATGCCTTGATGACTACATTGACATTTTATGTATCTAATTGCAACTTTAAAAAGTTTGAGGGCCTAATTGACTTTACAGATAAAGTTTGATGGCCTATTTGATACATTTTATGCAAAAAAAAATGACACTTATATTTACCTGGTATTACATGCCACTAACAAGTACTTATGCCTTGATGACTAAATTGACATTTTATGTGTCTAATTGCAACTTTAAAAAGTTTGAGGCCTAATTGACTTTACAGATAAAGTTTGATGGCCTATTTGATACATTTTATGCAAAAAAAATGACACTTATATTTACATGGTATTACAGGCCACTAACAGGTAATTATGCCTTGATGATTAAATTGACACGTTTAGATATCTAATTGCAACTTTAAAAAGTTTGAGGCCTAATTGACTTTACAGATAAAGTTTGATGGCCTATTTGATACATTTTATGCAAAAAAAATGACACTTATATTTACATGGTATTACAGGCCACTAACAGGTAATTATGCCTTGATGATTAAATTGACACGTTTAGATATCTAATTGCAACTTTAAAAAGTTTGAGGGCCTAATTGAAATTTCATATAAAGTTTGATCGCCTATTTGATACATTTTATGCAAAAAAAAAAGTGACATTTATAGTTACCTGGTATTACAGGTCACTAACAGATAATTATGCCTTGATGACTACATTGACATTTTATGTATCTAATTGCAACTTTAATTAGTTTGAGGGCCCAATTGACTTTACAGATAAAGTTTGATGGCCTATTTGATACATTTTATGCAAAAAAAAGTGACATTTATATTTACCCGGTATTACAGATCACTAACAGGTAATTATGTCTTGATGACTAAATTGATATGTTTATGTATCTAATTGCAACTTTAAAAAGTTTGAGGATCTAATTCAAATTTCAGATAAAGTTTGATGGCCTATTTGATACATTTTATGCAAAAAAAAGTGACATTTATATTTACCTGGTATTACAGGTCACTAATAGGTAATTATGCCTTGATAACTAAATTGACATTTTATGTATCTAATTGCAACTTTAAATAGTTTGAGGGCCTAATTGACTTTACAGATAAAGTTTGATGGCATATTTGATACATTTTATTCAAAAAAAAAAGTGACATTTATATTTACCTGGTATTACAAGTCACTAACAGGTAATTATGTCTTGATGACTAAATTGACATGTTTATGTACCTAATTGCAACTTTAAAAACTTTGAGGGTCTAATTGAAATTTAAGATAAAGTTTGATGGCCTATTTGATACATTTTATGCAAAAAAAAAAAGTGACATTTATATTTACCTGGTATTACAGGTCACTAACAAGTTATTATGCCTTGATGACTAAATTTACATTTTATGTATCTAATTGCAACTTTAAAAAGTTTGAGGACCTAATTGACTTTACAGATAAAGTTTGATGGCCTATTTGATACATTTTATGCAAAACAGATAAAGTTTGATGGCCTATTTGATACATTTTATGCAAAAAAAATAAAGTTTGATGGCCTATTTGATACATTTTATGCAAAAAAAATGACACTTATATTTACCTGGTATTACAGGCCACTAAAAAAAATGACACTTATATTTACCTGGTATTACAGGCCACTAATAGGTAATTAGGCCATAATGATTAAATTGACATGTTTAGGTATCTAATTGCAACTTTAAATAGTTTGAGGGCCTAATTGACTTTACAGATAAATTTTGATGGCCTATTTGATACATTTTATTCAAAAAAATGTGACATTTATATTTACCTGGTATTACAGGTCACTAACAGGTAATTATGCCTTGATGACTAAATTGACATTTTTTGTATCTAATTGTAACTTTAAATAGTTTGAGGGCCTAATTGACTTTACAGATAAAGTTTGATGGCCTATTTGATACATTTTATGCAAAAAAAAAAGACATTTATATTTACCTGGTATTACAGGTCACTAACAGGTAATTATGCCTTGATGACTAAATTGACATGTTTATGTACCTAATTGCAACTTTAAAAAGTTTGAGGGCCTAATTGACATTACAGGTAAAGTTTGAAGGCCTATTTGATACAGTTTATGCAAAAAAAAGTGACATTTATATTTACCTGGTATTACAGGTCACTAACAGGTAATTATGCCTTGATGACTAAATTGACATGTTTATGTATCTAATTGCAACTTTAATTAGTTTGAGGGCCCAATTGACTTTACAGATAAAGTTTGATGGCCTATTTGATACATTTTATGCAAAAAAAAAAAAAGTGATATTTATATTTACCTGGTATTACAGGCCACTAACAGGTAATTATGCATTAATGAGTAAATTGACATGTTTATGTATCTTAAATTATGCATTAATGAGTAAATTGACATGTTTATGTATCTTATTGCAACTTTAAATGAGTAAATTGACATGTTTATGTATCTTATTGCAACTTTAATTAGTTTGAGGGCCCAATTGACTTTACAGATAAAGTTTGATGGCCTATTTGATACATTTTATGCAAAAAAAAAAAGTGACATTTATATTTACCTGGTATTACAGGTCACTAACAGGTAATTATGGCTTAATGACTAAATTGACATTTTATGTATCTAATTTCAACTTTAAATAGTTTGAGGGCCTAATTGACTTTACAGATAAATTTTGATGGCCTATTTGATACATTTTATTTCGAAAAATGTGACATTTATATTTACCTGGTATTACATGTCACTAATAGGTAATTATGTCTTGATGACTAAATTGACATGTTTACGTATCTAATCGCAAATTTAAAATTTTTGAGAGCCTAATTGAAATTTCAAATAAAGTTTGATGGCCTATTTGATACATTTTATGCAAAAAAAAGTGACATTTATATTTACCTGGTATTACAGGTCACTAATAGGTAATTATGTCTTGATGACTAAATTGATATGTTTATGTATCTAATTGCAACTTTAAAAAGTTTGAGGACCTAATTCAAATTTCAGATAAAGTTTATGGCCTATTTGATACATTTTATGCAAAAAAAAGTGACATTTATATTTACCTGGTATTACAGGTCACTAACAGGTAATTATGCCTTGATGACTAAATTGACATTTTATGTATCTAATTGCAACTTTAAATAGTTTGAGGGCCTAATTGACTTTACAGATAAAGTTTGATGGCCTATTTGATACATTTTATGCAAAAAAAGTGACATTTATTTTTACCTGGTATTATAGGTCACTAACAGGTAATTATGCCTTGATGACTAAATTGACATTTTATGTATCTAATTGTAACTTTAAATAGTTTGAGGGCCTAATTGACTTTACAGATAAAGTTGTATGGCCTATTTGATACATTTTATGCAAACAAAAGTGACATTTATATTTACCTGGTATTACAGGTCACGAACATGTAATTATGCTGTGATGACTAAATTGACTTGTTTATGTATCCAATTTGAACTTTAAAAAGTTTAAGGCCTAATTGACTTTACAGATAAAGTTCCATGGCCTATATTATAAATTTTATGCAAAAAAATGTGACATTTATATTTACCTGGTATTACAGGTCACGAACAGGTAATTATGCTGTGATGACTAAATTGACTTGTTTATGTATCTAATTGCAACTTTAAAAAGTTTGGGGGCCTAATTAATTTTTCAGGTAAAGTTTGATGTCCTATTTGATACATTTTATGCAAAAAAAAGTGACATTTAGATTTACCTGGTATTACAGGTCACGAACAGGTAATTATGCTGTGATGACTAAATTGACTTGTTTATGTATCTAATTGCAACTTTAAAAAGTTTGAGGGCCTAATTGAAATTTCAGATAAAGTTTGATGGCCTATTTGATACATTTTATGCAAAAAAAAGTGACATTTATATTTTACTTGGTATTACAGGTCACAAACAGGTAATTATGTCTTGACGACTAAATTGACATTTTGTGTATCTAATTGCCACTTTAAATAGTTTGAGGGCCTAATTGACTTTACAGATTAAGTT
>NC_044918.1:28414283-28420654 GCF_003576645.1 Ipomoea triloba
AGTTTGAGGGCCTAATTCACTTTACAGATAAAGTTTGATGGCCTATTTGATATATTTTATGCAAAAAAAATGACACTTATATTTACCTGGTATTACAGGCCACTAACAGGTAATTATGCCTTGATGATTAAATTGACATGTTAAGGTATCTAATTGATACTTTAAAAAGTGTGAGGGCCTAATTGACTTTACATATAAAGTTTGATCGCCTATTTGATACATGTTATGCAAAAAAAAAGTGACATTTATATTTACCTGGTATTACAGGTCACAACAGGTAATTATGCTGTGATGACTAAATTGACATTTTTTGTATCTAATTGCAACTTTAAATAGTTTGAGGGCCTAATAGAAATTTCATATAAAGTTTGATCGCCTATTTGATACATTTTATGCAAAAAAAATGACACTTATATTTACCTGGTATTACAGGCCACTAACAGGTAATAATGCCTTGATGATTAAATTGACACGTTTAGGTATCAAATTGCAACTTTAAAAAGTTTGAGGGCCTAATTGAAATTTCATATAAAGTTTGATCGCCTATTTGATACATTTTATGCAAAAAAAAAGTGACATTTACGCCTATTTGATACATTTTATGCAAAAAAAAAGTGACATTTATATTTATTTGATACATTTTATGCAAAAAAAAAGTGACATTTATATTTTACCCGGTATTACAGATCACTAACAGGTAATTATGTCTTGATGACTAAATTGATATGTTTATGTATCTAATTGCAACTTTAAAAAGTTTGAGGGCCTAATTCACTTTACAGATAAAGTTTGATGGCCTATTTGATATATTTTATGCAAAAAAAAGTGACATTTATATTTACCTGGTATTACAGGTCACGAACAGGGAATTATGCTGTGATGACTAAATTGACTTGTTTATGTATCCAATTTGCACCTTAAAAAGTTTAATGCCTAATTGACTTTACAGATAAAGTTCCATGGCCTATATTATAAATTTTATGCAAAAAAATGTGACATTTATATTTACCTGGTATTACAGGTCACGAACAGGGAATTATGCTGTGATGACTAAATTGACTTGTTTATGTATCCAATTTGCACCTTAAAAAGTTTAATGCCTAATTGACTTTACAGATAAAGTTCCATGGCCTATATTATAAATTTTATGCAAAAAAATGTGACATTTATATTTACCTGGTATTACAGGTCACGAACAGGGAATTATGCTGTGATGACTAAATTGACTTGTTTATGTATCCAATTTGCACCTTAAAAAGTTTAATGCCTAATTGACTTTACAGATAAAGTTCCATGGCCTATATTATAAATTTTATGCAAAAAAATGTGACATTTATATTTACCTGGTATTACAGGTCACGAACAGGGAATTATGCTGTGATGACTAAATTGACTTGTTTATGTATCCAATTTGCACCTTAAAAAGTTTAATGCCTAATTGACTTTACAGATAAAGTTCCATGGCCTATATTATAAATTTTATGCAAAAAAATGTGACATTTATATTTACCTGGTATTACAGGTCACGAACAGGGAATTATGCTGTGATGACTAAATTGACTTGTTTATGTATCCAATTTGCACCTTAAAAAGTTTAATGCCTAATTGACTTTACAGATAAAGTTCCATGGCCTATATTATAAATTTTATGCAAAAAAATGTGACATTTATATTTACCTGGTATTACAGGTCACGAACAGGGAATTATGCTGTGATGACTAAATTGACTTGTTTATGTATCCAATTTGCACCTTAAAAAGTTTAATGCCTAATTGACTTTACAGATAAAGTTCCATGGCCTATATTATAAATTTTATGCAAAAAAATGTGACATTTATATTTACCTGGTATTACAGGTCACGAACAGGGAATTATGCTGTGATGACTAAATTGACTTGTTTATGTATCCAATTTGCACCTTAAAAAGTTTAATGCCTAATTGACTTTACAGATAAAGTTCCATGGCCTATATTATAAATTTTATGCAAAAAAATGTGACATTTATATTTACCTGGTATTACAGGTCACGAACAGGGAATTATGCTGTGATGACTAAATTGACTTGTTTATGTATCCAATTTGCACCTTAAAAAGTTTAATGCCTAATTGACTTTACAGATAAAGTTCCATGGCCTATATTATAAATTTTATGCAAAAAAATGTGACATTTATATTTACCTGGTATTACAGGTCACGAACAGGGAATTATGCTGTGATGACTAAATTGACTTGTTTATGTATCCAATTTGCACCTTAAAAAGTTTAATGCCTAATTGACTTTACAGATAAAGTTCCATGGCCTATATTATAAATTTTATGCAAAAAAATGTGACATTTATATTTACCTGGTATTACAGGTCACGAACAGGGAATTATGCTGTGATGACTAAATTGACTTGTTTATGTATCCAATTTGCACCTTAAAAAGTTTAATGCCTAATTGACTTTACAGATAAAGTTCCATGGCCTATATTATAAATTTTATGCAAAAAAATGTGACATTTATATTTACCTGGTATTACAGGTCACGAACAGGGAATTATGCTGTGATGACTAAATTGACTTGTTTATGTATCCAATTTGCACCTTAAAAAGTTTAATGCCTAATTGACTTTACAGATAAAGTTCCATGGCCTATATTATAAATTTTATGCAAAAAAATGTGACATTTATATTTACCTGGTATTACAGGTCACGAACAGGGAATTATGCTGTGATGACTAAATTGACTTGTTTATGTATCCAATTTGCACCTTAAAAAGTTTAATGCCTAATTGACTTTACAGATAAAGTTCCATGGCCTATATTATAAATTTTATGCAAAAAAATGTGACATTTATATTTACCTGGTATTACAGGTCACGAACAGGGAATTATGCTGTGATGACTAAATTGACTTGTTTATGTATCCAATTTGCACCTTAAAAAGTTTAATGCCTAATTGACTTTACAGATAAAGTTCCATGGCCTATATTATAAATTTTATGCAAAAAAATGTGACATTTATATTTACCTGGTATTACAGGTCACGAACAGGGAATTATGCTGTGATGACTAAATTGACTTGTTTATGTATCCAATTTGCACCTTAAAAAGTTTAATGCCTAATTGACTTTACAGATAAAGTTCCATGGCCTATATTATAAATTTTATGCAAAAAAATGTGACATTTATATTTACCTGGTATTACAGGTCACGAACAGGGAATTATGCTGTGATGACTAAATTGACTTGTTTATGTATCCAATTTGCACCTTAAAAAGTTTAATGCCTAATTGACTTTACAGATAAAGTTCCATGGCCTATATTATAAATTTTATGCAAAAAAATGTGACATTTATATTTACCTGGTATTACAGGTCACAGCAGGTAATTATGCCCTGATGACTAAGTTGTCATATTTATGTATCTAATTGCAACTTTAAATAGTTTGAGGGCCTAATTGACTTTACAGATAAATTTTGATGGCCTATTTGATACATTTTATTCAAAAAAATGTGACATTTATATTTACCTGGTATTACAGGTCACGAACAGGTAATTATGCTGTGATGACTAAATTGACTTGTTTATGTATCTAATTGGAACTTTAAATAGTTTGAGGGACTAATTGACTTTACAGATAAATTTTGATGGCCTATTTGATACATTTTCTGCAAAAAAAAGTGAC
This sequence comes from Ipomoea triloba, assembly GCF_003576645.1. NCBI lineage: Eukaryota > Viridiplantae > Streptophyta > Magnoliopsida > Solanales > Convolvulaceae > Ipomoea > Ipomoea triloba. The sequence goes on from NC_044918.1 coordinate 28,417,954, forward strand.
ATTTATATTTTACTTGGTATTACAGGTCACTAACAGGTAATTATGCCTTGATGACTAAATTGACATGTTTATGTATCTAATTGCAACTTTAAAAAGTTTGAGGGCCTAATTGAAATTTCAGATAAAGTTTGATGGCCTATTTGATACATTTTATGCAAAAAAAAGTGACATTTATATTTTACTTGGTATTACAGGTCACTAAAAGGTAATTATGTCTTGACGACTAAATTGACATTTTGTGTATCTAATTGCCACTTTAAATAGTTTGAGGGCCTAATTGACTTTACAGATTAAGTTGCATGGCCTATTTTATAAATTTTATGCAAAAAAATGTGACATTTATATTTACCTGGTATTACAGGTCACTAACAGGTCATTATGCCTTGATGACTAAATTGACATGTTTATGTATCTAATTGCAACTTCAAAACGTTTGAGGGCCTAATTGACTTTACAGATAAAGTTGCATGGCCTATATTATAAATTTTATGCAAAAAAATGTGACATTTATATTTACCTGGTATTACAGGTCACAACAGGTAATTATGCCTTGATGACTAAATTGTCATGTTTATATATCTAATTGCAACTTTAAATAGTTTGAGGGCCTAATTGACTTTACATATAAATTTTGATGGCCTACTTGATACATTTTATTCAAAAAAATGTGACATTTATATTTACCTGGTATTACAGGTCACTAACAGGTAATTATGCCTTGATGACTAAATTGACATGTTTATGTATCTAATTGCAACTTTAAAAAGTTTGAGGGCCTAATTGAAATTTCAGATAAAGTTTGATGGCCTATTTGATACATTTTATGCAAAAAAAAGTGACATTTATATTTACCTGGTATTACAGGTCACTAACAGGTAATTATGCCTTGATGACTACATTGACATTGTATGTATCTAATTGCAACTTTAAAAAGTTTGAGGGCCTAATTGACTTTACAGATAAATTTTGATGGCCTATTTGATACATTTTATTCAAAAAAATGTGACATTTATATTTACCTGTTATTACAGGTCACTAACAGATAATTATGCCTTGATGACTAAATTGACATGTTTATGTATCTAATTGCAACTTTAATTAGTTTGAGGGCCCAATTGACTTTACAGATAAAGTTTGATGGCCTATTTGATACATTTTATGCAAAAAAAAGTGACATTTATATTTACCTGGTATTACAGGTCACTAACAGATAATTATGCCTTGATGACTAAATTGACATGTTTATGTATCTAATTGCAACTTTAATTAGTTTGAGGGCCCAATTGACTTTACAGATAAAGTTTGATGGCCTATTTGATACATTTTATGCAAAAAAAAAAAAAAAGTGATATTTATATTTACCTGGTATTACAGGCCACTAACAGGTAATTATGCATTAATGAGTAAATTGACATGTTTATGTATCTTATTGCAACTTTAACAAGTTTGAGGGCCTAATTGACTTTACAGATAAAGTTTGATGGCCTATTTGATACATTTTATGCAAAAAAAAAAAAAAAAGGGATATTTATATTTACCTGGTATTACAGGCCACTAACAGGTAATTATGCATTAATGAGTAAATTGACATGTTTATGTATCTTATTGCAACTTTAACAAGTTTGAGGGCCTAATTGACTTTACAGATAAAGTTTGATGGCCTATTTGATACATTTTATGCAAAAAAAAAAAAGTGACATTTATATTTATCTGGTATTACAGGTCACTAACAGGTAATTATGGCTTAATGACTAAATTGACATTTTATGTATCTAATTTCAACTTTAAATAGTTTGAGTGCCTAATTGACTTTACAGATAAATTTTGATGGCCTATTTGATACATTTTATTTCGAAAAATGTGACATTTATATTTACCTGGTATTACATGTCACTAATAGGTAATTATGTCTTGATTACTAAATTGACATTTTATGTATCTAATTGCAACTTTAAAAAGTTTGAGGGCCTAATTGACTTTACAGATAAAGTTTGATGGCCTATTTGATACATTTTATGCAAAAAAAATGACACTTATATTTACTTGGTATTACAGGCCACTAACAGGTAATTATGCCTTGATGATTAAATTGACACGTTTAGGTATCTAATTGCAACTTTAAAAAGTTTGAGGGCCTAATTGAAATTTCATATAAAGTTTGATCGCCTTTTTGATACATTTTATGCAAAAAAAAAGTGACATTTATATTTACCTGGTATTACAGGCCACTAACAGGTAATAATGCCTTGATGATTAAATTGACACGTTTAGGTATCTAATTGCAACTTTAAAAAGTTTGAGGGCCTAATTGAAATTTCATATAAAGTTTGATCGCCTATTTGATACATTTTATGCAAAAAAAAAGTGACATTTATATTTACCTGGTATTACAGGTCACTAACAGGTAATTATGCCTTGATGACTAAATTGACATGTTTATGTATGTAATTGCAATTTTAATTAGTTTGAGGGCCTAATTGACTTTACAGATAAAGTTTGATGGCCTAATTGATGCATTTTATGCAAAAAAAAAAATGACATTTATATTTACCTGGTATTACAGGTCACTAATAGGTAATTATGTCTTGATTACTAAATTGACATTTTATGTATCTAATTGCAACTTTAAAAAGTTTGAGGGCCTAATTGACTTTACAGATAAAGTTTGATGGCCTATTTGATACATTTTTATGCAAAAAAA
>NC_044918.1:28421068-28426240 GCF_003576645.1 Ipomoea triloba
AAAAGTGACATTTATATTTACCTGGTATTACAGGTCACTAATAGGTAATTATGCCTTGACGACTAAATTGACATTTTGTGTATCTAATTGCCACTTTAAATAGTTTGAGGGCCTAATTGACTTTACAGATAAAGTTTGATGGCCTATTTGATATATTTTATGCAAAAAAAAAGTGACATTTATATTTACCTGGTATTACAGGTCACGAACAGGTAATTATGCTGTGATGACTAAATTGACTTGTTTATGTATCCAATTTGAACTTTAAAAAGTTTAAGGCCTAATTGACTTTACAGATAAAGTTTGATGGCCTATTTGATACATTTTATTTCGAAAAATGTGACATTTATATTTACCTGGTATTACATGTCACTAATAGGTAATTATGTCTTGATAACTAAATTGACATGTTTACGTATCTAATCGCAAATTTAAAATTTTTGAGAGCCTAATTGAAATTTCAGATAAAGTTTGATGGCCTATTTGATACATTTTATGCAAAAAAAAGTGACATTTATATTTACCTGGTATTACAGGTCACTAACAGGTAATTATGCCTTGATAACTAAATTGACATGTTTATGTATCTAATTGCAACTTTAAAAAGTTTGAGGGCCTAATTGACTTTACAGATAAAGTTTGATGGCCTATTTGATACATTTTATGCAAAAAAAAGTGACATTTATATTTACCTGGTATTACAGGTCACTAACAGGTAATTATGCCTTGATAACTAAATTGACATGTTTATGTATCTAATTGCAACTTTAAAAAGTTTGAGGGCCTAATTGACTTTACAGATAAAGTTTGATGGCCTATTTGATACATTTTATGCAAAAAAAAGTGACATTTATATTTACCTGGTATTGCAGGTCACTAACAGGTAATTATGCCTTGATGACTAAATTGACATGTTTATGTATCTAATTGCAACTTTAAAAAGTTTGAGGGCCTAATTGACTTTACAGATAAAGTTTGATGGCCTATTTGATACATTTTATGCAAAAAAAAGTGACATTTATATTTACCTGGTATTACAGGTCACTAACAGGTAATTATGCCTTGATGACTAAATTGACATGTTTATGTATCTAATTGCAACTTTAAAAAGTTTGAGGGCCTAATTCAAATTTCAGATAAAGTTTGATGGCCTATTTGATACATTTTATGCAAAAAAAAGTGACATTTATATTTACCTGGTATTACAGGTCACTAACAGGTAATTATGCCTTGACGACTAAATTGACATTTTGTGTATCTAATTGCCACTTTAAATAGTTTGAGGGCCTAATTGACTTTACAGATAAAGTTTGATGGCCTATTTGATATATTTTATGCAAAAAAAAGTGACATTTATATTTACCTGGTATTACAGGTCACGAACAGGTAATTATGCTGTGATGACTAAATTGACTTGTTTATGTATCCAATTTGAACTTTAAAAAGTTTAAGGCCTAATTGACTTTACAGATAAAGTTCCATGGCCTATATTATAAATTTTATGCAAAAAAATGTGACATTTATATTTACCTGGTATTACAGGTCACAGCAGGTAATTATGCCCTGATGACTAAGTTGTCATGTTTATGTATCTAATTGCAACTTTAAATAGTTTGAGGGCCTAATTGACTTTACAGATAAATTTTGATGGCCTATTTGATACATTTTATGCAAAAAAAATGACACTTATATTTACTTGGTATTACAGGCCACTAACAGGTAATAATGCCTTGATTATTAAATTGACACGTTTAGGTATCTAATTGCAACTTTAAAAAGTTTGAGGGCCTAATTGAAATTTCATATAAAGTTTGATCGCCTTTTTGATACATTTTATGCAAAAAAAAAGTGACATTTATATTTTACTTGGTATTACAGGTCACTAACAGGTAATTATGCCTTGCTGACTACATTGACATTGTATGTATCTAATTGCAACTTTAAATAGTTTGAGGCCTAATTGACTTTACAGATAAAGTTCCATGGCCTATATTATAAATTTTATGCAAAAAAATGTGACATTTATATTTACCTGGTATTACAGGCCACTAACAGGTAATAATGCCTTGATTATTAAATTGACACGTTTAGGTATCTAATTGCAACTTTAAAAAGTTTGAGGGCCTAATTGAAATTTCAGATAAAGTTTGATGGCCTATTTGATACATTTTATGCAAAAAAAAAGTGACATTTATATTTTACTTGGTATTACAGGTCACTAAAAGGTAATTATGTCTTGACGACTAAATTGACATTTTGTGTATCTAATTGCCACTTTAAATAGTTTGAGGGCCTCCTTGACTTTACAGATAAAGTTCCATGGCCTATATTATAAATTTTATGCAAAAAAATGTGACATTTATATTTACCTGGTATTACAGGCCACTAACAGGTAATAATGCCTTGATGATTAAATTGACACGTTTAGGTATCTAATTGCAACTTTAATTAGTTTGAGGGCCCAATTGACTTTACAGATAAAGTTCCATGGCCTATATTATAAATTTTATGCAAAAAAATGTGACATTTATATTTACCTGGTATTACAGGCCACTAACAGGTAATAATGCCTTGATGATTAAATTGACACGTTTAGGTATCTAATTGCAACTTTAATTAGTTTGAGGGCCCAATTGACTTTACAGATAAAGTTCCATGGCCTATATTATAAATTTTATGCAAAAAAATGTGACATTTATATTTACCTGGTATTACAGGCCACTAACAGGTAATAATGCCTTGATGATTAAATTGACACGTTTAGGTATCTAATTGCAACTTTAATTAGTTTGAGGGCCCAATTGACTTTACAGATAAAGTTCCATGGCCTATATTATAAATTTTATGCAAAAAAATGTGACATTTATATTTACCTGGTATTACAGGCCACTAACAGGTAATAATGCCTTGATGATTAAATTGACACGTTTAGGTATCTAATTGCAACTTTAATTAGTTTGAGGGCCCAATTGACTTTACAGATAAAGTTCCATGGCCTATATTATAAATTTTATGCAAAAAAATGTGACATTTATATTTACCTGGTATTACAGGCCACTAACAGGTAATAATGCCTTGATGATTAAATTGACACGTTTAGGTATCTAATTGCAACTTTAATTAGTTTGAGGGCCCAATTGACTTTACAGATAAAGTTCCATGGCCTATATTATAAATTTTATGCAAAAAAATGTGACATTTATATTTACCTGGTATTACAGGCCACTAACAGGTAATAATGCCTTGATGATTAAATTGACACGTTTAGGTATCTAATTGCAACTTTAATTAGTTTGAGGGCCCAATTGACTTTACAGATAAAGTTCCATGGCCTATATTATAAATTTTATGCAAAAAAATGTGACATTTATATTTACCTGGTATTACAGGCCACTAACAGGTAATAATGCCTTGATGATTAAATTGACACGTTTAGGTATCTAATTGCAACTTTAATTAGTTTGAGGGCCCAATTGACTTTACAGATAAAGTTCCATGGCCTATATTATAAATTTTATGCAAAAAAATGTGACATTTATATTTACCTGGTATTACAGGCCACTAACAGGTAATAATGCCTTGATGATTAAATTGACACGTTTAGGTATCTAATTGCAACTTTAATTAGTTTGAGGGCCCAATTGACTTTACAGATAAAGTTTGATGGCCTATTTGATACATTTTATGCAAAAAAAAAAAAAAGTGATATTTATATTTACCTGGTATTACAGGCCACTAACAGGTAATTATGCATTAATGAGTAAATTGACATGTTTATGTATCTTATTGCAACTTTAANACAGGTAATTATGGCTTAATGACTAAATTGACATTTTATGTATCTAATTTCAACTTTAAATAGTTTGACTGCCTAATTGACTTTACATATAAATTTTGATGGCCTATTTGATACATTTTATTTCGAAAAATGTGACATTTATATTTACCTGGTATTACATGTCACTAATAGGTAATTATGTCTTGATGACTAAATTGACATGTTTACGTATCTAATCGCAAATTTAAAATTTTTTAGAGCCTTATTGAAATTTCAGATAAAGTTTGATGGCCTATTTGATACATTTTATGCAAAAAAAAGTGACATTTATATTTACCTGGTATTACAGGTCACTAATAGGTAATTATGCCTTGATGACTACATTGACATTGTATGTATCTAATTGCAACTTTAAAAAGTTTGCGAACCTAATTCAAATTTCAGATAAAGTTTGATGGCCTATTTGCTACATTTTATGCAAAAAAAAGTGACATTTATATTTACGTGGTATTACAGGTCACTAATAGGTAATTATGCCTTGATGACTACATTGACATTGTATGTATCTAATTGCAACTTTAAAAAGTTTGCGAACCTAATTCAAATTTCAGATAAAGTTTGATGGCCTATTTGATACATTTTATGCAAAAAAAATGACACTTATATTTACTTGGTATTACAGGCCACTAACAGGTAATAATGCCTTGATGATTAAATTGACACGTTTAGGTATCTAATTGCAACTTTAAAAAGTTTTAGGGCCTAATTGAAATTTCATATAAAGTTTGATCGCCTATTTGATACATTTTATGCAAAAAAAAAGTGACATTTATATTTACCCGGTATTACAGATCACTAACAGGTAATTATGTCTTGATGACTAAATTGATATGTTTATGTATCTAATTGCAACTTTAAAAAGTTTGAGGACCTAATTCAAATTTCAGATAAAGTTTGATGGCCTATTTGATACATTTTATGCAAAAAAAAGTGACATTTATATTTACCTGGTATTACAGGTCACTAACAGGTAATTATGCCTTGATGACTAAATTGACATGTTTATGTATCTAATTGCAACTTTAAAAAGTTTGAAGGCCTAATTGACTTTACAGATAAAGTTTGATGGCCTATTTGATACATTTTATGCAAAAAAAAAGACATTTATTTTTACCTGGTATTATAGGTCACTAACAGGTAATTATGCCTTGATGACTAAATTGACATTTTTTGTATCTAATTGTAACTTTAAATAGTTTGAGGGCCTAATTGACTTTACAGATAAAGTTGCATGGCCTATTTGATATATTTTATGCAAAAAAAAGTGACATTTATATTTACCTGGTATTACAGGTCACGAACAGGTAATTATGCTGTGATGACTAAATTGACAT
>NC_044918.1:28426845-28430477 GCF_003576645.1 Ipomoea triloba
ACTAAATTGACATGTTTATGTATCTAATTACAACTTTAAAAAGTTTGAGGGCCTAATTAAAATTTCAGATAAAATTTGATGGCCTATTTGATACATGTTATGCAAAAAAAAGTGACATTTATATTTTACTTGGTATTACAGGTCACTAACAGGTAATTATGCCTTGATGACTAAATTGACATGTTTATGTATCTAATTGCAACTTTAAAAAGTTTGAGGGCCTAATTGACTTTACAGATAAAGTTTTATGGCCTATTTGATACATTTTATGCAAAAAAAAAATTGACATTTATATTTACCTGGTATTACAGGTCACTAATAGGTAATTATGTCTTGATGACTAAATTGACATTTTATGTATCTAATTGCAACTTTAAATAGTTTGAGGGCCTAATTGACTTTACAGATAAAGTTTGATGGCCTATTTGATACATTTTATGCAAAAAAAAAAGACATTTATATTTACCTGGTATTACAGGTCACTAACAGGTAATTATGCCTTGATGACTAAATTGACATGTTTATGTACGTAATTGCAACTTTAAAAAGTTTGAGGGCCTAATTGGCATTACAGGTAAAGTTTGAAGGCCTATTTGATACAGTTTATGCAAAAAAAAGTGACATTTATATTTACCTGGTATTACAGGTCACTAACAGGTAATTATGCCTTGATGACTAAATTGACATGTTTATGTATCTAATTGCAACTTTAAAAAGTTTGAGGGCCTAATTCACTTTACAGATAAAGTTTGATGGCCTATTTGATACATTTTATGCAAAAAAAATGACACTTATATTTACCTGGTATTACAGGCCACTAACAGGTAATTATGCCTTGATGATTAAATTGACATGTTAAGTTATCTAATTGATACTTTAAAAAGTGTGAGGGCCTAATTGAAATTTCATATAAAGTTTGATGGCCTATTTGATACATTTTATGCAAAAAAAAAAGTGACATTTATATTTACCCGGTATTACAGATCACTAACAGGTAATTATGCCTTGATGACTAAATTGACATTTTATATATCTAATTGCAACTTTAACAAGTTTGAGGGCCTAATTAAAATTTCAGATAAAATTTGATGGCCTATTTGAAACATTTTATTTCGAAAAATGTGACATTTATATTTACCTAGTATTACAGGCCACTAACAGGTAATTATGTCTTGATGACTAAATTGATATGTTTATGTATCTAATTGCAACTTTAATTAGTTTGAGGGCCCAATTGACTTTACAGATAAAGTTTGATGGCCTATTTGATACATTCTATGCAAAAAAAAAAGTAACATTTATATTTACCTGGTATTACAGGCCACTAACAGGTAATTGTGCCTTGATGATTAAATTGACATGTTTATTTATCTAATTGCAACTTTAATTAGTTTGAGGGCCCAATTGACTTTACAGATAAAGTTTGATGGCCTATTTGATACATTTTATGCAAAAAAAAAAAAGTGACATTTATATTTACCTGGTATTACAGGTCACTAATAGGTAATTATGCCTTGATGAATAAATTGATATGTTTATGTATCTAATTGGAACTTTAAAAAGTTTGAGGCCTAATTGACTCTACAGATAAATTTTTATGGCCTATTTGATACATTTTAATGCAAAAAAAAGTGACATTTATATTACCTGGTATTACAGGTCACTAACAGGTAATTATGCCTTGATGACTAAATTGACATTTTATGTATCTAATTGCAACTTTAAAAAGTTTGAGGGCCTAATTGACTTTACAGATAAAGTTTGATGGCCTATTTGATACATTTTATGCAAAAAAAAATGACACTTATATTTACTTGGTATTACAGGCCACTAACAGGTAATTATGCCTTGATGATTAAATTGACATGTTTAGGTATCTAATTGCAACTTTAAAAAGTTTGAGGGCCTAATTGACTTTTCAGATAAAGTTTGATGGCCTATTTGATACATTTTATGCAAAAAAAAAAAAAGTGGCATTTATATTTACCTGGTATTACAGGTCACTAACAGATAATTATGCCTTGATGACTAAATTGACATTTTATGTATCTAATTGCAACTTTAATTAGTTTGAGGGCCCAATTGACTTTACAGATAATGTTTGATGGCCTATTTGATACATTTTATGCAAAAACAAAAAGTGACATTTATATTTACCTGGTATTACAGGTCACTAACAGGTAATTATGCCTTGATGACTAAGTTGTCATGTTTATGTATCTAATTGCAACTTTAAATAGTTTGAGGGCCTAATTGACTTTACAGATAAATTTTGATGGCCTATTTGATACATTTTATTTCGAAAAATGTGACATTTATATTTACCTGGTATTACAGGTCACTAACAGGTAATTATGCCTTGATGACTAAGTTGTCATGTTTATGTATCTAATTGCAACTTTAAATAGTTTGAGGGCCTAATTGACTTTACAGATAAATTTTGATGGCCTATTTGATACATTTTATTTCGAAAAATGTGACATTTATATTTACCTGGTATTACATGTCACTAATAAGTAATTATGTCTTGATAACTAAATTGACATGTTTACGTATCTAATCGCAACTTTAAAATTTTTGAGAGCCTAATTGAAATTTCAGATAAAGTTTGATGGCCTATTTGATACATTTTATGCAAAAAAAAGTGACATTTATATTTACCTGGTATTACAGGTCACTAACAGGTAATTATGCCTTGATGACTAAATTGACATGTTTATGTATCTAATTGCAACTTTAAAATTTTTGAGAGCCTAATTGAAATTTCAGATAAAGTTTGATGGCCTATTTGATACATTTTATGCAAAAAAAAAGTGACATTTATATTTACCCGGTATTACAGATCACTAACAGGTAATTATGTCTTGATGACTAAATTGATATGTTTATGTATTTAATTACAACTTTAAAAAGTTTGAGGGTCTAATTGAAATTTCAGATAAAGTTTGATGGCCTATTTGATACATTTTATGCAAAAAAAAAAAAAAAAAGTGGCATTTATATTTACCTGGTATTACAGGTCACTAACAGGTAATTATGCCTTGATGACTAAATTGACATTTTATATATCTAATTGCAACTTTAACAAGTTTAAGGGACTAATTGAATTTTCAGATAAAGTTTGATTGCCTATTTGATACATTTTATTCAAAAAAAAAGTGACATTTATATTACCTGGTATTACAAGTCACTAACAGGTAATTATGTCTTGATTACTAAATTGACATGTTTATGTATCTAATTGCAACTTTAAAAAGGGTGAGGGCCTAATTGAAATTTCAGATAAAGTTTGATGGCCTATTTGATACATTTTATGCAAAAAAAAGTGACATTTATATTTACCTGGTATTACAGGTCACTAACAGGTAATTATGCCTTGATGACTAAATTGACATTTTATATATCTAATTGCAACTTTAACAAGTTTAAGGGACTAATTGAATTTTCAGATAAAGTTTGATTGCCTATTTGATACATTTTATTCAAAAAAAAAGTGACATTTATATTACCTGGTATTACAAGTCACTAACAGGTAATTATGTCTTGATTACTAAATTGACATGTTTATGTATCTAATTGCAACTTTAATTAGTTTGAGGGCCCAATTGACTTTACAGATAAAGTTTGATGGC
>NC_044918.1:28430703-28435525 GCF_003576645.1 Ipomoea triloba
CTTGATGACTAAATTGACATGTTTATGTACCTAATTGCAACTTTAAAAACTTTGAGGGTCTAATTGAAATTTAAGATAAAGTTTGATGGCCTATTTGATACATTTCATGCAAAAAAAAAGTGACATTTATATTTACCTGTTATTACAGGTCACTAACAAGTTATTATGCCTTGATGACTAAATTGACATTTTATGTATCTAATTGCAACTTTAAAAAGTTTGAGGACCTAATTGACTTTACAGATAAAGTTTGATGGCCTATTTGATACATTTTATGCAAAAAAATGACACTTATATTTACTTGGTATTACAGGCCACTAACAGGTAATTAGGCCTTAATGATTAAATTGACATGTTTAGGTATCTAATTGCAACTCTTAAAACTTTGAGGGCCTAATTAATATTTCAGATAAAGTTTGATGGCCTATTTGATACATTTTATGCAAAAAAATGACACTTATATTTACTTGGTATTACAGGCCACTAACAGGTAATTAGGCCTTAATGATTAAATTGACATGTTTATGTATCTAATTTCAACTTTAAAAAGTTTGAGGGCCTAATTGAAATTTCAGATAAAGTTTGATGACCTATTTGATACATTTTATGCAAAAAAAAAAAATGACATTTATATTTACCTGGTATTACAGGTCACTAACAGGTAATTATGCCATGATGACTAAATTGACATTTTATGTATCTAATTGCAACTTTAAAAAGTTTGAGGGCCAAATTGATTTTACAGATAAAGTTTGATGGCCTATTTGATACATTTTATGCAAAAAAAAGTGACATTTATATTTACCTGCTATTACAGGTCACTAATAGGTAATTATGTCTTGATGAATAAATTGACATTTTATGTATCTAATTGCAACTTTAAAAAGTTTGAGGGCCAAATTGATTTTACAGATAAAGTTTGATGGCCTATTTGATACATTTTATGCAAAAAAAATGACACTTATATTTACTTGGTATTACAGGCCACTAATAGGTAATTATGCCTTGATGATTAAATTGACATGTTAAGGTATCTAATTGATACTTTAAAAAGTGTGAGGGCCTAATTGAAATTTCATATAAAGTTTGATGGCCTATTTGATACATTTTATGCAAAAAAAAGTGACATTTATATTTACCTGCTATTACAGGTCACTAATAGGTAATTATGTCTTGATGAATAAATTGACATTTTATGTATCTAATTGCAACTTTAAAAAGTTTGAGGCCAAATTGACTTTACAGATAAAGTTTGATGGCCTATTTGATACATTTTATGCAAAAAAAAGTGACATTTATATTTACCTGCTATTACAGGTCACTAATAGGTAATTATGTCTTGATGAATAAATTGACATTTTATGTATCTAATTGCAACTTTAAAAAGTTTGAGGCCAAATTGACTTTACAGATAAAGTTTGATGGCCTATTTGATACATTTTATGCAAAAACAAAAAGTGACATTTATATTTACCTGGTATTACAGGTCACTAACAGGTAATTATGCCTTGATGTCTAAATTGATATGTTTATGTATCTAATTGCAACTTTAAAAAGTTTGAGGCCAAATTGACTTTACAGATAAAGTTTGATGGCCTATTTGATACATTTTATGCAAAAACAAAAAGTGACATTTATATTTACCTGGTATTACAGGTCACTAACAGGTAATTATGCCTTGAAGACTAAATTGACATTTTGTGTATCTAATTGCCACTTTAAATAGTTTGAGGCCTAATTGACTTTACAGATAAAGTTTGATGGCCTATTTGATACATTTTATGCAAAAAAAAATGACACTTATATTTACTTGGTATTACAGGCCACTAACAGGTAATAATGCCTAGACGATTAAATTGACACGTTTAGGTATCTAATTGCAACTTTAAAAAGTTTGAGGGCCTAATTGAAATTTCATATAAAGTTTGATGGCCTATTTGATACATTTTATGCAAAAAAAAAGTGACATTTATATTTACCTGGTATTACAGGTCACTAACAGGTAATTATGCCTTGAAGACTAAATTGACATTTTGTGTATCTAATTGCCACTTTAAATAGTTTGAGGCCTAATTGACTTTACAGATAAAGTTTGATGGCCTATTTGATACATTTTATGCAAAAAAAAATGACACTTATATTTACTTGGTATTACAGGCCACTAACAGGTAATAATGCCTAGACGATTAAATTGACACGTTTAGGTATCTAATTGCAACTTTAAAAAGTTTGAGGGCCTAATTAAAATTTCATATAAAGTTTGATCGCCTATTTGATACATTTTATGCAAAAAAAAAGTGACATTTATATTTACCCGGTATTACAGATCACTAACAGGTAATTATGTCTTGATGACTAAATTGACATGTTTATGTATCTAATTTCAACTTTAAAAAGTTTGAGGACCTAATTGACTTTACAGATAAGGTTTGATGGCCTATTTGATACATTTTATGCAAAAAAAAAGTGACATTTATATTTACCCGGTATTACAGATCACTAACAGGTAATTATGTCTTGATGACTAAATTGACATGTTTATGTATCTAATTTCAACTTTAAAAAGTTTGAGGACCTAATTGACTTTACAGATAAGGTTTGATGGCCTATTTGATACATTTTATGCAAAAAAAATGACACTTATATTTACCTGGTATTACAGGCCACTAACAGGTAATTAGGCCTTAATGATTAAATTGACATGTTTAGGTATCTAATTGCAACTTTTAAAAGTTTGAGGGCCTAATTGACTTTACAGATAAAGTTTGATGGCCTATTTGATACATTTTATGCAAAAAATATGACACTTATATTTACTTGGTATTACAGGTCACAACAGGTAATTATGCCTGGATGATTAAATTGACATGTTATGTATCTAATTGCAACTTTAAATAGTTTGAGGCCTAATTGACTGTACAGATAACGTTTGATGGCCTATTTGATACATTTTATGCAAAAAATATGACACTTATATTTACTTGGTATTACAGGTCACAACAGGTAATTATGCCTGGATGATTAAATTGACATGTTATGTATCTAATTGCAACTTTAAATAGTTTGAGGCCTAATTGACTGTACAGATAACGTTTGATGGCCTATTTGATACATTTTATGCAAAAAATATGACACTTATATTTACTTGGTATTACAGGTCACAACAGGTAATTATGCCTGGATGATTAAATTGACATGTTATGTATCTAATTGCAACTTTAAATAGTTTGAGGCCTAATTGACTGTACAGATAACGTTTGATGGCCTATTTGATACATTTTATGCAAAAAATATGACACTTATATTTACTTGGTATTACAGGTCACAACAGGTAATTATGCCTGGATGATTAAATTGACATGTTATGTATCTAATTGCAACTTTAAATAGTTTGAGGCCTAATTGACTGTACAGATAACGTTTGATGGCCTATTTGATACATTTTATGCAAAAAATATGACACTTATATTTACTTGGTATTACAGGTCACAACAGGTAATTATGCCTGGATGATTAAATTGACATGTTATGTATCTAATTGCAACTTTAAATAGTTTGAGGCCTAATTGACTGTACAGATAACGTTTGATGGCCTATTTGATACATTTTATGCAAAAAATATGACACTTATATTTACTTGGTATTACAGGTCACAACAGGTAATTATGCCTGGATGATTAAATTGACATGTTATGTATCTAATTGCAACTTTAAATAGTTTGAGGCCTAATTGACTGTACAGATAACGTTTGATGGCCTATTTGATACATTTTATGCAAAAAATATGACACTTATATTTACTTGGTATTACAGGTCACAACAGGTAATTATGCCTGGATGATTAAATTGACATGTTATGTATCTAATTGCAACTTTAAATAGTTTGAGGCCTAATTGACTGTACAGATAACGTTTGATGGCCTATTTGATACATTTTATGCAAAAAATATGACACTTATATTTACTTGGTATTACAGGTCACAACAGGTAATTATGCCTGGATGATTAAATTGACATGTTATGTATCTAATTGCAACTTTAAATAGTTTGAGGCCTAATTGACTGTACAGATAACGTTTGATGGCCTATTTGATACATTTTATGCAAAAAATATGACACTTATATTTACTTGGTATTACAGGTCACAACAGGTAATTATGCCTGGATGATTAAATTGACATGTTATGTATCTAATTGCAACTTTAAATAGTTTGAGGCCTAATTGACTGTACAGATAACGTTTGATGGCCTATTTGATACATTTTATGCAAAAAATATGACACTTATATTTACTTGGTATTACAGGTCACAACAGGTAATTATGCCTGGATGATTAAATTGACATGTTATGTATCTAATTGCAACTTTAAATAGTTTGAGGCCTAATTGACTGTACAGATAACGTTTGATGGCCTATTTGATACATTTTATGCAAAAAATATGACACTTATATTTACTTGGTATTACAGGTCACAACAGGTAATTATGCCTGGATGATTAAATTGACATGTTATGTATCTAATTGCAACTTTAAAAAGTTTGAGGGCCTAATTGAAATTTCAGATAAAGTTTGATGACCTATTTGATACATTTTATGCAAAAAAATAAAAATGACATTTATATTTACCTGGTATTACAGGTCACTAACAGGTAATTATGCCATGATGACTAAATTGACATTTTATGTATCTAATTAAAACTTTAAAAAGTTTGAGGGCCTAATTGACTTTTCAGATAAAGTTTGATGGCCTATTTGATACATTTTATGCAAAAAAATGACACTTATATTTACCTGGTATTACAGGCCACTAACAGGTAATTA
>NC_044918.1:28435724-28469306 GCF_003576645.1 Ipomoea triloba
TCAGATAAAGTTTGATGGCCTATTTGATACATTTTATGCAAAAAAAAGTGACATTTATATTTACCTGCTATTACAGGTCACTAATAGGTAATTATGTCTTGATGAATAAATTGACATTTTATGTATCTAATTGCAACTTTAAAAAGTTTGAGGGCCTAATTGAAATTTCAGATAAAGTTTCATGGCCTATTTGATATATTTTACGCAAAAAAAAAAGTGACATTTATATTTACCCGGTATTACAGATCACTAACAGGTAATTATGTCTTGATGACTAAATTGACATGTTTATGTATCTAATTTCAACTTTAAAAAGTTTGAGGGCCTAATTGAAATTTCAGATAAAGTTTCATGGCCTATTTGATATATTTTACGCAAAAAAAAAAGTGACATTTATATTTACCCGGTATTACAGATCACTAACAGGTAATTATGTCTTGATGACTAAATTGACATGTTTATGTATCTAATTTCAACTTTAAAAAGTTTGAGGGCCTAATTAAAATTTCAGATAAAGTTTGATGACCTATTTGATACATTTTATGCACAAAAAAAAAATGACATTTATATTTACCTGGTATTACAGGTCACTAACAGGTAATTATGCCATGATGACTAAATTGACATTTTATGTATCTAATTAAAACTTTAAAAAGTTTGAGGGCCTAATTGACTTTTCAGATAAAGTTTGATGGCCTATTTGATACATTTTATGCAAAAAAAAGTGACATTTATATTTACCTGGTATTACAGGTCACTAATAGGTAATTATGCCTTGATGAATAAATTGACATGTTTATGTATCTAATTGCAACTTTAAAAAGTTTGAAGGCCTAATTGACTTTACAGATAAAGTTTGATGGCCTATTTGATACATTTTATGCAAAAAAAATGACATTTATTTTTACCTGGTATTATAGGTCACTAACAGGTAATTATGCCTTGATGACTAAATTGACATGTTTATGTATCTAATTGCAACTTTAAAAAGTTTGAGGGCCTAATTGACTTTACAGATAAAGTTTGATGGCCTATTTGATACATTTTATGCAAAAAAAAAGACACTTATATTTACTTGGTATTACAGGCCACTAACAGGTAATTATGCCTTGATGATTAAATTGACACGTTTAGGTATCTAATTGCAACTTTAAAAAGTTTGAGGGCCAAATTCACTTTACAGATAAAGTTTGATGGCCTATTTGATACATTTTATGCAAAAAAAATGACACTTATATTTACCTGGTATTACAGGCCACTAACAGGTACTTATGCCTTGATGATTAAATTGACATGTTTATGTATCTAATTGCAACTTTAAAAAGTTTGAGGCCTAATTGACTTTACAGATAAAGTTTGATGGTCTATTTGATACATTTTATGCAAAAAATATGACACTTATATTTACCTTGTATTGTAGTCCACTAATAGGTAATTATGCCTTGATGATTAAATTGACATGTTTGTGTATCTAATTGCAACTTTAAAAAGTTTGAGGGCCTAATTGACTTTATAGATAAAGTTTGATGGCCTATTTGATACATTTTACGCAAAAAAAAAATGACATTTATATTACCTGGTATTACAGGCCACTAATAGGCACTACAACAAAATGTTCTTTTAGCGACATATACTTAGCGGCGTTTATATAAAACTGCCTCGAAATAATTATTTTGAGGCGGTTATAGGAACCACCTCTAAATTTAATAGGGAAATCTAAATAATTAAATAACTCCAACCATCTTAAATCACTCAGTTTTCTTCTCTGCCCTAAAATCCTAAATCTCGTCACTCCCTCACATATTCAAAATCAGCCCTAAGATGGTAATTCATTCGATTCGAAGAATCCCAAAAAATCTTCGCGAATTGAAGCTTTTTGGTATCCCTTCAATCCGAATGCTCTGGGCGGGAGTACGCAGTGCCGTTTGAATTGAAGTCACTTTGATGTGAGGAGAGGTGTCTTGGCTCCTTTTAGGGTTTGCTAGATGTTAGAGGGAAGGGGAGAGCTCGAAGATCTAAGGATTGGTTTGAGTTGATTCTAATTCTTGGAGAGGTCGCGATGGATTTGGATTTTAATGGTGACGTAGCTCCTGTAGCTCCAGGAGGTGTCTCCTTTGGCCATCAAAGCTAATTCGTATGTTGCCAAGAAGCTCTTTGATCAGTGGTTGTCGCTTCCTGATACAACATCCTTGGTATTCTCTCCGCTCTCGTTTTTTATACTACTCTGGTCTTTAATCAATTCCTCTGTTAAGAATTTATCCTCATGAATGTGTTTGTGCTTGTTCTTATATCGAGTCAGCAAGATGTGCACACAATTATTATTAGTGAAAATAGTAGGAGTAGCAATAAGTGGAGTTAACATTTCAAAGTATGAACTGTCATCACCAAATGTGACAACCAGTAGGAGGAATATAATGATATAATATTAAAAGTTAAATAGTTAATTGTTCCCTTGAAACAAAATTCATTGCTTTGCTCTTTGATCTATTGACATCATTGAATTAGAGAACAGTGGATCAAGTAAATATCTCAGTTCTGCATTGTAATCTATTGACCATTGAGTGTTGTGCCTGTGATAGAGATAGAGAAAGAAGGGGAGAGAGTTCCAGTGTTATTGTCTTTGCATTGTTTGTAAGGTTGGAGGCTTGGGGGCTTGGTTGTGAATATAAGGGAATTGATAAAAAAGTTGGGCTGCTCCCAAAGTCACAAAAGATGGTGTCACTGTTGCAAAAAGAGTGTTGAATTCAATAACAAAGTCAAGAATGTTGGAGCAAGCTTTATAAAGCAAGTGGCTAATGCTACTAATGACGTTGCTGGTGATGGGCCAAGTGCGTCTTTGCAGTCATTTTCTCATTAATGCTACTTAATTTTCTACACTTACAGGTTGGGACAATCTCTGTAAATGGGAAGAGAGAAATTGGTGANATTTTATGCAAAAAAAAGTGACATTTATATTTACCTGCTATTACAGGTCACTAATAGGTAATTATGTCTTGATGAATAAATTGACATTTTATGTATCTAATTGCAACTTTAAAAAGTTTGAGGGCCAAATTCACTTTACAGATAAAGTTTGATGGCCTATTTGATACATTTTATGCAAAAAAAATGACACTTATATTTACCTGGTATTACAGGCCACTAACAGGTACTTATGCCTTGATGATTAAATTGACATGTTTATGTATCTAATTGCAACTTTAAAAAGTTTGAGGCCTAATTGACTTTACAGATAAAGTTTGATGGTCTATTTGATACATTTTATGCAAAAAATATGACACTTATATTTACCTTGTATTGTAGTCCACTAATAGGTAATTATGCCTTGATGATTAAATTGACATGTTTGTGTATCTAATTGCAACTTTAAAAAGTTTGAGGGCCTAATTGACTTTATAGATAAAGTTTGATGGCCTATTTGATACATTTTACGCAAAAAAAAAATGACATTTATATTACCTGGTATTACAGGCCACTAATAGGCACTACAACAAAATGTTCTTTTAGCGACATATACTTAGCGGCGTTTATATAAAACTGCCTCGAAATAATTATTTTGAGGCGGTTATAGGAACCACCTCTAAATTTAATAGGGAAATCTAAATAATTAAATAACTCCAACCATCTTAAATCACTCAGTTTTCTTCTCTGCCCTAAAATCCTAAATCTCGTCACTCCCTCACATATTCAAAATCAGCCCTAAGATGGTAATTCATTCGATTCGAAGAATCCCAAAAAATCTTCGCGAATTGAAGCTTTTTGGTATCCCTTCAATCCGAATGCTCTGGGCGGGAGTACGCAGTGCCGTTTGAATTGAAGTCACTTTGATGTGAGGAGAGGTGTCTTGGCTCCTTTTAGGGTTTGCTAGATGTTAGAGGGAAGGGGAGAGCTCGAAGATCTAAGGATTGGTTTGAGTTGATTCTAATTCTTGGAGAGGTCGCGATGGATTTGGATTTTAATGGTGACGTAGCTCCTGTAGCTCCAGGAGGTGTCTCCTTTGGCCATCAAAGCTAATTCGTATGTTGCCAAGAAGCTCTTTGATCAGTGGTTGTCGCTTCCTGATACAACATCCTTGGTATTCTCTCCGCTCTCGTTTTTTATACTACTCTGGTCTTTAATCAATTCCTCTGTTAAGAATTTATCCTCATGAATGTGTTTGTGCTTGTTCTTATATCGAGTCAGCAAGATGTGCACACAATTATTATTAGTGAAAATAGTAGGAGTAGCAATAAGTGGAGTTAACATTTCAAAGTATGAACTGTCATCACCAAATGTGACAACCAGTAGGAGGAATATAATGATATAATATTAAAAGTTAAATAGTTAATTGTTCCCTTGAAACAAAATTCATTGCTTTGCTCTTTGATCTATTGACATCATTGAATTAGAGAACAGTGGATCAAGTAAATATCTCAGTTCTGCATTGTAATCTATTGACCATTGAGTGTTGTGCCTGTGATAGAGATAGAGAAAGAAGGGGAGAGAGTTCCAGTGTTATTGTCTTTGCATTGTTTGTAAGGTTGGAGGCTTGGGGGCTTGGTTGTGAATATAAGGGAATTGATAAAAAAGTTGGGCTGCTCCCAAAGTCACAAAAGATGGTGTCACTGTTGCAAAAAGAGTGTTGAATTCAATAACAAAGTCAAGAATGTTGGAGCAAGCTTTATAAAGCAAGTGGCTAATGCTACTAATGACGTTGCTGGTGATGGGCCAAGTGCGTCTTTGCAGTCATTTTCTCATTAATGCTACTTAATTTTCTACACTTACAGGTTGGGACAATCTCTGTAAATGGGAAGAGAGAAATTGGTGAGTTAATTGCTAAGGCTATGAAGAAAGTAGGCAAGAAAGGTGTCATCACAATTCAAGTAAGTGCTTGTATTTGTTTTCTTAATACTATTAACATTGCTAAAGGAACAACTCAAATTAATTTCTTAATGTTGTAGGTCCTGCTTCTATTCTAAGATGGAAAGACATTATTAAATGAGCTAGAAGTTGTGGAGGGGATGAAGCTAGATAGGGGATACATCACTCCATATTTCATTACAAACCAGAAGAACATAAATGTGTAAGTTTTCATAATCTGATGGCTGATATACTATTGCAATTATTATTCACATGCAAAGCATAATTCTTCATAAATACTTGCTTACGACTCTATTGTGAAAATCTCAAGCATAAATGCTATTGTGAAAATCTTGGAGTTGCCTATGAAGGTACTGTTCTTTTCTCAAATTCTTGATAATGATATAAGCTTAGAGTAAGTTGCCTTGGAGATTTATGCCTTACTCCATATTATTATAGAGACAAAGACCCTTCTTTATTATAGCTGAAGATGTGGATAACAATGCCCTAGCAACTCTTATGCTCGACAAACTTCGTGTCGGAATCAAGGTATTACTTTCCCAAGGATTAGACATAATCATAATTACTGTGGTTTCAGTTATTTGAATTCTGACATGATAAAAAATAATTGGCAATGCATACATGTAGGTTGGTGAAAACAGGAAGGCCAATCTTCAAGATCTTGCTACGCTGACAGGAGGTCAAGTGAGAACTGTTCTTGTCATGCCCTTAAATCATGTCTCTCTCTATGCCCTAAAACTTCCACATGCCCTTGAGGTGGTCAAAATATCGCTCAACCAAAGATACTAATTGTTTGCTAATTGACCAGTCCTTTTTGCTGAGTATTTTTGTTTCTAATTTTAGGCTTGGTCTATACGGTTAGTATTTATTTGTTCACATTTGTTTTTCTGTTTACAAGTACATGTTTTCTTACTAAATTTTTGTACTTATTTAGGTCTCTTATTAAGCATTTAACTTCAAGCAATGCCTCACACTTCAAATTGGTGCGTAATAACTTTTGAAAATGAGACTATATATTGTTTGATATAAGGTAGGGTTTAATATTTACCGTAGGTTAAAACTGAAATTTTCTGAGCTGAAATTACATAATTGTCTTGTTGTTTCAGCTGGCATATTCTTATGCGAATGAGAGCTCCTACTGAAGGTTATTGTGATTGTATTGCTTCGGTATAGGTAAGTTTGTAATCTTCCTTTCATTTACTCTCCTAAATATTTCCTTATTCCTTTTGAAACTTCTGTCTAGTTCATAAAGAATTTATATATGACAACTTTATTTTCTTAGAGTCCAATGTTTTCTCTAGCCTTGCTTTGTAAATAGTGCAAGATGCAAACTGTTTTAGTTACAATGTGGATTCACCTTTCATTCCTTGAACACTATACTATTATCTGTTCATCAATTCATACTGGAGATAATTAATGGGCTTTTGTTATGGCAGTATTGTTTTTTCATTGGATTTTACATAAGTTGTTGATTGATTCTTGAATGCTTGGTTTTGGTAATTTGGCAGTCTATGGATGAGTTGAAGATAAGCTTATGTATACAACTCTTGAACTGTAGAGGTTGAAGGTTGAATCCAGGGAGGAGATGAGGGAAAGAGATGAAGCAAGAAACCGGATTCAGAAAGTGGATTTTTTATGTCCATAGATACAAAGATGTCAAATATGGATTTTTTTATATGTAAAAGTACTTTTTAGTTATTTATGTAATTCAAATAATATGTAGAATTTTGTACTTGAATATTGTTTGATGTTATTATTTGACAAATATTATTATAATTGATTTTCTTTTAAATTATTGGATGTGTATTGTATGTACAGAGGATTTTCTTTTAAATTATTGGATGTGTATTGTATGTACAGAGTTTGTTTGTGATTGCTATGCAAATTTGAAAATTATAAAAATAAAATGCAAAAATGAATTTTAAAAATAATAATATATTTTAGCGGCGGTTTTAAAACAGCCACTAAAATTTATGGTAAAATTAAATAAAATGTTTAGCGGCAGTTACATAAATGTTGCTAAATCTTAACAAAAAATGACCAATTTCTAGAGGCGGTTTGAAAACCGCCGCTAAACGTAGTCAAAACCGTCGCTAAATGAATGACTGAATAATTGCCGCGGTTGTCAAAAACCGCCGCTAAAACGTTCGCAACACACTATTTAGTCACGGTTGAATAACCGCCGGGAAATGCATTTGCGGCGGTTTAAAACTGCCGCTAAACGAATTCATAACCGCCGCTAAATACTATTTTTGGTGTAGTGAGGTAATTATACCTTGATGACTGAATTGACATGTTTATGTATGTAATTGCAACTTTAATTAGTTTGAGGGCCTAATTGACTTTAAAGATAAAGTTTGATGGCCTATTTGATACATTTTATGCAAAAAAAAAAAAAAGTGACATTTATATTTACCTAGTATTACAGGTCACTAATAGTTAATTATGCCTTGATGACTAAATTGACATTTTATGTATCTAATTGCAACTTTAAAAAGTTTGAGGGCCTAATTGACTTTATAGATAAAGTTTGATGGCTTATTTGATACATTTTATGCAAAAAAAAAAAAAAAAAGAAAAAAAAAGTGGTATTTATATTTACCTGGTATTACTAGTCACTAACGGGTAATTATACCTTGATGAACTCAATTGACATGTTTATATAACTAATTGCAACTCTAAAAAGCTTGAAGGCCTAGTTGGCATTACAGGTAAAGTTTGAAGGCCTATTTGATACAGTTTATACAAAAAAAAAAAAAAAGGTGACATTTATATTTACCTGGTATTACAGGTCACTAATAGGTAATTATGTCATGATGACTAAATTGACATTTTATGTATCTAATTGCAACTTAAAAAAGTTTGAGGCCTAATTGACTTTACAGATAAAGTTTTATGGCCTATTTGATACATTTTATGCAAAAAAAATGGTACTTATATTTACCTGGTATTACAGGTCACGAACAGGTAATTATGCCTTGATGACTAAATTGACATGTTTATGTATCTAATTGCAACTTTAAAAAGTTTGAGGGCCTAATTGACTTTACAGATAAAGTTTGATGGCCTATTTAATACATTTTATGCAAAAAAAAGTAACATTTATATTTACCTGATATTACAGGTCACTAACCGGTAATTATGCCATGATGACTAAATTGACATTTTATGTATCTAATTACAGCTTTAAATAGTTTGAGGCTCTAATTGACTTTACAGATAAAGTTTGATAGCCTATTTGATACATTTTATGCAAAAAAAAGTGACATATTTACCTGGTATTACAGGTCACTAACATGTAATTATGCCTTGATGTCTAAATTGTCATGTTTATGTATCTAATTGCAACTTTAATTAGTTTGAGGGCCTAATTGACATTACAGATAAAGTTTGATGGCCTATTTGATACATTTTATGCAAAAAAAAAAAACGACATTTATATTTACCTGGTATTAAGGTCACTAACATGTAATTATGTCTTAATGACTAAATTGACATGTTTATGTTTCTAATTGCAACTTTAAATAGTTTGAGGGCCTAATTGACTTTACAGATAAAGTTTGATGGCCTATTTGATACATTTTATTCAAAAAAAGTGAAATTACTTTTACCTGGTATTACAGGTCACTAACAGATAATTATGTCTTGATGACTAAATTGACATGTTTATGTATCTAATTGCAACTTTAAAAAGTTTGAGGGCCTAATAGAAATTTCATATAAAGTTTGATAGCCTATTTGATACATTTTATGCAAAAAAAAAGTGACATTTATATTTACCTGGTATTACAGGTCACTAACAGGTAATTACGCCTTGATGACTAAATTGACATTTTATGTATCTAATTACAACTTTAAAAAGTTTGAGGGCCTAATTGACTTTACAGATAAAGTTTGATGGCCTATTTAATACATTTTATGCAAAAAAAAATGACACTTATATTTACCTGATATTACAGGCCACTAACAGGTAATTATGCCTTGATGATTAAATTGACATGTTTATCTATGTAATTGCAACTTTAATTAGTTTGAGGGCCCAATTGACTTTACAGATAAAGTTTGATGGCCTATTTGATACATTTTATGCAAACAAAAAGTGACATTTATATTTACTTGGTATTACGGGTCACTAACAGCTAATTATATCTTGATGACTAAATTGACATGTTTATATATCTAATTGCAACTTTAATTAGTTTGAGGGCCTAATTGACTTTACAGATAAAGTTTGATGGCCTATTTGATACATTTTAAGCAAAAAAAAGTGGCATTTATATTTACCTGGTATTATAGGTCACTAACAGGTAATTATGTCTTGATGACTAAATTGACATGTTTATGTATGTAATTGCAACTTTAATTAGTTTGAGGGCCTAATTGACTTTACAGATAAAGTTTGATGGCCTATTTGATACATTTTATGCAAAAAAAAAAAAAAGTGACATTTATATTTACCTGGTATTACAGGAACAGGTAATTATGCCTTGATGACTAAATTGACATTTTATGTATCTAATTGCAACTTTAAATAGTTTGAGGGTCTAATTGACTTTACAGATAAATTCTAATGGCCTATTTGATACATTTTATGCAAAAAAAAATGACATTTATATATACCTGGTATTACAGGGCACTAACAGGTAATTATACCTTGATGACTAAATTAACATGTTTATGTATGTAATTGCAACTTTAATTAGTTTGAGGGCCTAATTGACTTTACAGATAAAGTTTGATGGCCTCTTTGATACATTTTATGCAAAAAAAAAAAAGGGACATTTATATTACCTGGTATTACAGGTCACTAACAGGTAATTATGCCTTAATGACTAAATTGACATGTTTATGTATGTAATTGCAACTTTAATTAGTTTGAGGGCCTAATTGACTTTACAGATAAAGTTTGATGGCCTATTTGATACATTTTATGCAAAAAAAAAAAAGTGACATTTATATTACCTGGTATTACAGGTCACTAACAGGTAATTATGCCTTAATGACTAAATTGACATGTTTATGTATGTAATTGCAACTTTAATTAGTTTGAGGGCCTAATTGACTTTACAGATAAAGTTTGATGGCCTATTTGATACATTTTATGCAAAAAAAAAAAGTGACATTTATATTTACCTGGTATTACATGTCACTAACAGGTAATTATGTCTTGATGACTAAATTGACATTTTATGTATCTAACTGCAACTGTAAAAAGTTTGAGGGCCTAATTGACTTTACAGATAAAGTCTGATGGCCTATTTGATACATTTTATGCAAAAAAAAAAGTGACATTTATATTTACCTGGTATTACAGGTCACTAACAGGAAATTATGCCTTGATGACTAAATTGACATTTTATGTATCTAACTGCAACTGTAAAAAGTTTGAGGGCCTAATTGACTTTACAGATAAAGGCTGATGGCCTATTTGATACATTTTATGCAAAAAAAAAAGTGACATTTATATTTACCTGGTATTACAGGTCACTAACAGGTAATTTTTGCCTTGATGACTAAATTGACATGTTTATGTATGTAATTGCAACTTTAATTAGTTTGAGGGCCTAATTGACTTTACAGGTAAAGTTTGATGGCCTATTTGATACATTTTATGTAAAAAAAAAAAAAAAAAAGTGACATTTATATTTACCTGGTATTACAGGTCACTAACAGGTAATTATGCCTTGATGACTAAATTGACATTTTATGTATCTAATTACAACTTTAAATAGTTTGAGGGCCTAATTGACTTTACAGATAAAGTTTGATGACCTATTTGATACATTTTATGCAAAAAAAAAAAAAGGCATGGGTTTAATTATTCAAAGAGATACACCAATGAGTTAAGTGCAAAAAGACCACATTGAAAAATGGAAAAATTTCCAAACAGTGGAGTTAGGAGATTCTCTCCTACAGAGTCATATTGGTTCGAAAATATTAAACCTTGGACTAGACCATGATTTAATAGGTTCAAACAATATATTTACCAAGTGTCATACAGTAGATTAAATTTTCAAAAACCGGCACCGAAAAATTTTTCAAAAATTAGTTATGATTATAAAGTTAATAATGGTTACAAATCACCTATTCTTGGTTCAGTAAGGACAAGGTGGATTTATTATCGAGAAGCGTAAAAAGAAAAGAATAATCGACTATTTCAATTACTATTGTGTTTACAAAAAAAAAAAAAAAAAAAAAAAGATATTCAGTGTTGAAATTGTTGAAATTTTACTTGCGATCAAGTATCTTACATTGTAAGAGAGAGTTAATGGATTAGCTTTAATTGCAATTGAAAATGAATTTTGGAAAAGGTTGATATCAAAAGTTTGGTGTATGATTTTGCATCTAAGCTTGACCAACGTAGGATAGTTTTTAAGTGAAATATTTGATGTATTATTTTTTAATATTTTATGTTTTTGACATAATTTTTAAACAATTATATATATAAACTTTAATGCATTTTATCAATTTTACATGTTTCAGTTGTTTTTTGAGGCTAAAATGAGTTTTTGATGTATTTGTTGATTATGATGTCAAAATTGGGGAACTTAGGGAGCTAAGGAAATTCTAAAACACTTTTTAAGTAGTCTAAAATTTGTATTTTAAATGGTCTTTGATCATATAGCAAATCAATGAAAAATGGAGTAAAAGTGTGCAAACTTAAATTCCATCCAAAATGACAATTGTTTAATATTTTGCCTAAGACCTTGTGGTCTAGTGGCACCCGGTTTACACTCTCACATGGACGATGGGAGTGGATTTGAGCCTCAATGGCGCAATTTTGTGCTTCAGTAGGTTGAGAAAGTAGCTATGAACAGATACTACATTGTAACAGAGTCAATAGTCCTAAAAAAAAAAAAAAAAAAAACTCGATGTAGGAAGGGACATGGGAAACCCAACTCAAAGAGTTACAACTCTTATGAGACTATAAGGCTTAATTATGAAGTTACAAAGGTCAAAACTAGCTTAGAAGTCAAAGTTTCTCTTCATAGCGATAAATTTCTCATTATGAGATTCAATGGCCATCTTTTTCTCTTTCCGACAAATCTGGGTTTAGATATCTCTAAATCTCGTCATCCAAGGTCAGATTGTATTCTATAAATGCAATTTTGGCATCTTATAAGCCTAAGAATGTGATTGAAGGAGTATTATGGTGAATTTATGGTTCTCAAATTATGTTTTAATTTGTTGTAATTGAGATGTTTACTATGAACCTTCGTGATTTCTTCACTATCACGAGTTGCTAATTTTCTTTAACGATTTCAATTCTTGGAAAGTTTATTCATATAGCTTGTTCTTAAATTAATCATTAAGTTTATAATATTTCTATTTCTTTAAGTGTTGTGTTTGCGTGATTTAATTAATATTTACATAGAACTTTGATCAAGTTGTATGTGATTATTGTTAATTACGCACGAGAGTGGCATTAACTAAGGCATTGCAAAAACACTAGAAGACACCGCATGAGACTGAGAGTTGTGATTTCTCTATGGAACTTTATATTACTTTTGCTTAATTTGTTGAATTTCCTAAATTGCTATGAGAGTAGAATTTACATAGTTTAATCACATACTTATGCACGAGGGTGACAATTGCATTACATAGTAATTTCTAGCACGTAGGAATTAAAATATTATAAGTGTCTATCTTTATAAGTTTAGCTATTGAATAAAACTCTCACTAGGATTCACTCTCTTCTTTCCCATCTATTGTTTCTTGTAGTTTATTTACATTTCTTTTAGTTGATTTCATTATTTGCATCTTTCTTACCATTGCAGAACTAGATTTGAAGAAATCTTATTAGCTAGTGCTTAATTCTTTTTTTAATCAAAATTAAATACCATTCTCGTTGGGATTGATACCCTAGAATAGCCATTTGATTATTGGAAAGAAGTTGGGAGGAGAGCAACCCACTCTTGGTTGAAATAATTACATGAGTTTCCATGCTTTTCCTCCTTTCATATTGAACTTCTTAAGCCTTCCAAAAAGCATAACAAAAATGAGGACTATTTTGCCCTCATCACTCCACTTCCCTGCTAATCCATACATTCTGTCCTTGCAATTTGGGTCGGGTTTCAGCATTCGGGCACAACTATACCCCATTGTGAAACCGACGTTTCCATAAGCACTGCAAAAAATATATATGTGCCCAGTTTTAAATTTAATCTCTCTCAAACCAAAAACCAATCTCCACCAAATTAAATATATTGAACAGATAGAGATAGAGAGAAGAACAAGAATATATATATATATATATATATATATATATATATATATGGTCAAGTTCCCGTGTGGACATGACTTCCCGTGCAGCTACTCACCATTAGCTACGCATAAATGCACTACAAAGTATTTGGAAATGCATTATTAGGTATGGTGCATTTGTGCATTTCATGCTGGTGCTTTTTTGAACAGTTTGTGGTACATTTATGTATACCTAATGGTGCACCAACAGCACGAGAAGTCTTGTCCGCAAATGAGCTNATATATATAGAAATAATTTCAAGTGTGGCCGTGCTCTCCCGTGCGGCCGTGCGGTCACACACCACTCAATGTTACGAAATACACCACTCAATGTTAAGAAACACACCACAATGAAACACACCACAATGTTAAGAAACACATCACAGTGCATATTTGTGTGGTGTGTTTCTTAACATTGAGTGGTGTATTTCGTAACATTGAGTGGTGTGAACCGTACGGCCGCACGGGAGAGCACGGCCACACCTGATCATGACTATATATATATATATATATATAACCCTAAATCAACTTTTGGTAATACTCACTTTAACTAATTTAATATTTCTGATCTCTTTAAATGAATTAATATTTCATTTACATTAAAGAATTCTCAATCAAATTTTATGTATCTATCAATTCTAATGACAATCTTATTGTATTTTTTTCATTAAAATAATGTGATTATATATATTATCACTCAATTTTCTATTGACATTTTCAACTTGAATAACAAACCCATCCTATCTAGAACCTTGGTGAGGTGTCTTAATTTCTGATGTAATAAGGCTGAATAATTGCACTACATTATTTATCCTTGTTCAAAAAAGTATTATTATTGTATGTTACATTTGCCATATATATAATTAAATATAAATATTTTTTTATTTTATTATTCTTGGCTATCATGCATTTGGCCTATCCTAGCTAGTGTCAACTTCTATATTCTCATCACTTGTTAAATTATGTATTTTTTTATTTGATGATCGAACTTACTATAAAATTACTGAATTTATGAGTAATTAGCAAATATGCTAAAGTATTGTAAACATGAAGATACCTTATTATTACTTTCAAGAAATTAAAGTGAAAATTGAAAGAAAGGAATTGAAGGCAGATGACGATGAGGATACCTTATTACTTCAAGAGTGATGCTAAGAACACTAAAATTGAGTGGATCTTCCTTCATCTTTTCCCTTTCTGTGATACAAATAAGAACAATAAAGATGACCAAATATGAAAGCTGGGAAAATATGATGTTATCAACTCTTCTTGCTTTCTTCTTTCTTTGAGGGTCTTGAGATTGTTCTTCACCTTTCACTGGTATAAATGACGTATATGGAGGTAGATACCTGATCAAAATGTCATATTGATTCAAAGTTAGATTAATATGGCAAAAAACATTTTTTTTTAAACTATATTTTTAACATGCCAAAACCTGGTGGCATTATTGTCATTCTTTCGAACTTCGTCGTGCACTTAGTATAGCTTAATAGTGCATCCCTAGGTAACTAATAGTTCATTTACCATGATTGCACTGTCAGTTGTCTGTGGATGCACCATCAACAAACTAACCTCAAGTGCATTGACGAAATTCGTAATATTTGTAAATTCCCAATATAAAGAGGATATATCATTAATTAATTGGATACAAGGTCAACGATTCAAATAATTGTTGGTATAATATATATATATATATATATATATATATATATATATATATATATATATATATATATATATATATAAAAGGATGGTGTATCATTAAATGCATAAAAGGTCAACCTAAGCATCAAATAATTGCGGGTGAATAAAATTCTAATAATGCAATAACATATTTGGTTTTCATTGCTCATGACAAACCTTAATTGACCCATAAACTACGAAAAGGACACATGTTGAAGATCATTTAAGTCATGCTTTGAAACAATAATTGAATGTTTTATTCCTAGGATGCATGCATGATTACTAAATTTCTAATGACACTTAATTGGTTAGTTTGTTTAATTATGACACGCAGCTTCGTGGACATTGAATGGGAGGCCTCAAGTCTTAAATTAACTTACCTATATGCTATATATAACAAATGAAAGTCAAGCCTGGTGTTTAATTTAACAATCACTATACCATACACCATGGTTCATATTACGAGATAAATAAATTACATAAAATTTATTTTTAATTTATTGAAAGTTTCATTATATTACTTTGAATGTTTATTTGTTAAAATTTCATTTTTAATATAGTGAATGTTCATTCTTTAGTATATTACTTAAAATGAACTTTCAGTATGTTAAAAATAAAATATATTAAAGATGAATATTTTTATCAATGTGGACTTGTATAATTTGCATTAATTTAAACGCCTATGATTATCAATTAAATTATTTTATTCCAAAAAAAGAAACTCCCGGCCAAGTGGCCAACGTACGATGTTGGGTTGGAATCTGGGAGAATTAATAATTCTTATACCCAAAATTATTGATGACGACTTTGACATGAAAGTTTGTGTTAATTAGCAGCAATATAATCAATTACTCCGTATGAGAATGCAGTACTTTAAGTTACGATCTTTTATAATTACTTTCACCAATTGAGAGACATTGGCCAAAAGAAAAATAAAATATAAAAAATTGATAGGGTATAACTTAAAGTAAATAAATGTAATACTTATCCCAACTATTATATATATATATATACTTCAACCGTTAAATATAATAGATCAATAGTTTGGATTTGTTCACAACTTTTCACCTAGAGTATGATTTCTCACCATTAGGTATGCATAAATGCACCACAACGTATTTTAGAAATGTACAAATGCACAAATGCACCACAACCCTGGGACATGTGGTCATGCATCATTAGATATGCATAAATGCACTACGTGTTCAGAAATGCATCAGGGTAAAATGCACAAATGCACCATACCCGGATGCATTTTTGAGCACGTTATGGTGCATTCTTGCATACCTAAGAGTGAATGAACGCATGTCCGCACGGGAATCTATATATATATACTTTAAAAAAAATTAAAACAAAAAGAATATTTTGATCATAATAAATTATGAAAAAGAATGAAAAAAAAAATTGTGGGTCAAAATTAACTCTAGTTTCTTTTTTTTTTTTTTTTTTTTNTTTTTTTTTTTTTTTTTTTTTAAGTATGGTACGGTAAGACTAGAGGAAAGGTCAAGAATATACTTTGCATGATTATTGCCACGGGGAATCTTAGAAGGACAAAAAGAGAACTCACATCATTACGACGAACAAAACCAAGATGGCCGGCGCAACGGTAGAGATATCAACTATGGTTTCCCCAGTGTGCCTCGCGTTCACAACCTGAAACATAACCCCCACAATCTTCTCAAAACCATTCAATTCGCCCAGGCCTGATGATTTCCACTCCAAAGAACAAAACAGCGCGAACTGTACGAGGATGAATCCTAGGACCGTGACGACCAAGTACTTGGAGTGCAAGCCAGGGAGGAGATGCAGGTGCCCAATCTCCCTAGAATGTTTTAACAGGAATCTCCCTTCTTGTTTCTTGAAAAACTTGGCAAAGAACCATATGGAGAGTCTCAAGAACACTGGGTATAACGTGTTTCCCAAGAGGATTTGGGGGATTAGGATCAAAAGAAGCCCAGAGTTTTTGCTAAAAACCACCATGTTTTCATTGGTGGGCACGAAACCACAACTCGCAAACGTTGAGACTACCGTGAAGATTGAGAATGTGAAGAGCTTCAACCCCTTTTGTCTCAGCACTTCACGCGCACTCGCCACAAATCTCACGTACAAAAAAACCAAGAATGTCCCCACAACGTTAACACACACTAGATAAACCGCGGCTAAGGTTCCTAGGAATTTAATGGACTCGTACTTCAACTCCCGCGAATCCTTAGAAGAAGAAAAGATGTCTAAACGAGAATCATTGTGGTTTAGGGTCTCCTCGTGAACGCTCATAATGTCCAATTCAATTTGGTCATCATGAAAACTTGATTGCCTCGAATGATGGGGGCTATTATTATTACTATTACTGTTACTACTTACAGACGTGACTTTGCTGCTACTTCTCCACGGCCTATACTTGGGACGTATTAAGTGAAGCCCCAGCATGGACGTGAACACCTCACCGCCGACGAACATCACCACCGTCATCACTATGAGCTGGGCGTCGGAAAAAACCTCCATCTCCACCGTGGACATGCTGGACACGGTGGCGGCCGAAACGGAGGTGAAAAACAGGTCGATATTCCTAGGCCGGAACATGGTTCTTGGGTTAAGGGCTTTGAGAATCAAGAACCCAAAGGAGGACAAGGAAATGAAGTAGAGAATTTGGGTAAGGATTGGATTAATCTTGAAAAGAATGGAGTGGTAAATGGAAGAAATAATGAAACAAGTTGATCGGAAACAAGAACAGAGTTTCATGGTTGGGCCACTACAAAGATGTTGTAGCTTTTTACCATACCAATCAAAGCTCATCATTTTTATTTTTTTTTGAGTGATAAATGATGGAGAGGACTTTTAGATTTGAGTTAGTTCTCTGTTTTTTTTTTCCTTGCAAAGAAGGTTTGAATTGGTGAGGGTATATATAGGGAGATAATAATGGATGATATCATGATTTCCTCAATTATTTGTGCAATTATAATTCTCAACCTAATAAAATAGAGTTAATAATTTCTTTCTTTTTTTTTTTTGTCCTAAATTTATAGGTAACAGCCGGTTTTTAGTCTTTTTTTTTCAATATATTACCTTTAATTTGGTCCAGTATTATTATGGTATAGCTGTTCCTGGCCTTCCACGTACAAAACCGCTGAAATATCATTAAATACATGGGAATTTTGATCTTTTTTTATAAAAGTGGATTGACTTGCTGTATTTTTATTTTTGATTGAAGACAGAAAAGCCTTTGTATTTAAGGACATTTAAACAATTTTGTTGACGGAGAATCAAAAATAGTTATTCCACAATAATACTAGGACTACCAAACGGATAAAGGGATTAAAAGTGGACTTCCACCTATAAATTTGGAACCAAAAATGAAATTAACTCTAATAAAATATCAATACAATTATATGGAGTAATAATTTTGCATAGTAATAAATTGCAACAAATTATGTACAGCGATCCTTAATTAGAAGTTGATTATTGATTTGCCAATTACCATGTAGTGTGATCAAATTATAGTTACTATTTTAAATTGGTGGTTATTGGTAGAAATACTATTGAATCATGAGTATTTCACAAAAGAAGTTGATGAAATTAAAAATGTGTTTTAATTTTTCCCAACTAATACACGGAGACTACACGTCTATTATATTTTTAATATTAGATTGAGATCGATGATGCTGAATTTTTATTTTTTTGTAGTTGTTAATGCTTAAAAATTGGAATTATTTTCACGTTCTCCTAGTTTAGCTTGATTGGTCGGTTGAATGTTAGGTTGAAAATTAATACGTTGATTGAAAGTTGTATGGGGAACGTTTTTGAAGCCATAATTACTAACTGGCCATGTGGAGTATTGACCATTCAATTCTAATTGGGTAACTAACACTCATAATAAAGAATTTCCTTCCAGAGGCATGAGATAATACTGCTTAGGATCTATTGATCATTTTTTTTTTTTGAAACAGAAAAGCTCAATCCATAAGAAAGACAATTAACAAAATAATAAGGCTAGGCGTCCTGCCATTCACCGCAACATGACTTAGAAACGGCCTCCATAACAATAATGTGAATGGCACGATTAGCTGATCGCTTAACAAAACGGAAACAAACACCATTTATAGTGGATGTTATTTCTTTAACATCATGTTCAGCAAGCCATAAAACCAATCTGTCATACTTCCATCTGTGTGAATGATATCCGATAGCCCCAAATTTCTCCAAACGTTCACGGATTCTTGACAACTTACAAACAAATGATACGCAGATTATATATACTTCTCGTCCACACATATGACACATCAGGGAACACTACACATGTTTTGTGTTTAATGCGTCACGTGAGCACAAGATATACAAGGCAATTTAAGCTCACTTCTCAAACAAGGAACAAAAGTAAGAAAACAAAATAAAATAAACAAAAAGAAAGCAATTCAAGAACTCTTAAAATTCTACTTCTAAGATGTCAACACTATTCGAAACCGTTTGCCATCCCCGGCAACGGCGCCATTTTGACAGATGATCTATGTATGGGGTGAGTGGATGTGAAGGGTGGTAAGTGGTAAAACGAAGAGTTAAACTCCCCGAGTGTCGTGTCTCTCAAGGATGGCGACTGGGAACTGAGTTAGTATGTTGGCATCTAAGAGGTTGAAGAGAAAGAGTTACGGAAGTGCTAAGGGTTGGGTTCATTTGTAAGAAGGGGAAGGTTGATAGTGGTTGTGTATGTTGGTCCCAAGGGGATGGGGTACAAGTCTAGAGGGGGGGTGATTAAACTCCATCTTATTTCAATTATTGAACTTATGTTGTTCTTGGTCTTATCTTCTTTGAATCTTTTCCACTAAACTCTGTTATGTAAACATTCCCTTAATCTTAATACATATATCTTCTGCTGGGGGTGTTGCGTGAGTTTACTTATTCATGTTTAGTAGAATTGTTGTCAAACTTACCATATGCGCTGAAAATAAAATCAATGTTTTTTTTTTTCAAATCAGCCATATAAGTAAGTATAAGTGTTGGCATCATCAAAAAGGGGGAAATTGTTAGGAACATCATGTAATAGGTTTTGATGATACCAACTGTTAAGTAAGAATCCCCAAGTCTCGATACATAGGCAAAACAATGTAAGTTCGATAAGTAAACTAAGAGCGAAAATACAACCGGGTAATTTGAGCTCAACTCGGGAAATATTTAAGCTTAAGGTAAACTTGTTTGAACAACTTAGAAGTTTTCGTGTTGTAAGCAAACAGATAGATCAGAAGCAGGCACGAGACAACTCTGGAGGAATAAGGGTCTACGAGACATCAACTAAGTCTCGAGACACAAGCCAAGTTCGAGAGGTAAGGACCTCTCGATATACCTATCGAGTTCGAGACGTAAAGAATATTCGAGAGATAGACCTCTCGATACATGGGATTGAAACATCAAGTGGTCGAGACATCTTTTATGGTCTCGATAAACCGGCACTTCTCCAAGAGGCTGAATGTTAGTCAACATGTGCAGATAAAATACTCTAAGTTTGGAGAAGAAGAATATCATGGAGATAAAATATTGAAGAGGTGCTGAGCGGGAGGTTTCAAAATGGACGGAAGTGGATGACACGTCAGACCTCCACCACAAACGGTCAAGAAGTGCACCAATCCTGAAGTGGTCAGATTCCCCAAACAAGGAATGATGGGAACATAAAAAGAGTAACTTTATCCAAAAGAAGCAAGTGAAGCATGAACTCAAGAAAGTGGAATATGGAATATTCACTACAAAACAAAAGGCTCAAGTTACAAGACCACTACTCCATGAAAAATGCTGAAATTGTGCAAAGACCCATGTTCGGCGTGGGAGACCAATTTCAAACGGAATAGTTTTCCTCCAACGGAACTATTCTTCTACTCTCATATATAAGGACGTAAAGACACAGAAGAAAGGGTTTGAAAAGAGTCAAGAGGTTAACAAGAGGTGTCTGATAAAAACGTTCCAGTGCAAAGTGCTTAACTTGGAATATCATCCTGATATTCAATACAGCGAGAGAACACATCTTAGTGTTCGAAGAGAGTTACAAAGCTAAACTGTCATACATCCAGAAGGTGACCAAAGCTGCTCTACATCAAAGTTGATTCAACGA
This sequence comes from Ipomoea triloba, assembly GCF_003576645.1. NCBI lineage: Eukaryota > Viridiplantae > Streptophyta > Magnoliopsida > Solanales > Convolvulaceae > Ipomoea > Ipomoea triloba. The sequence goes on from NC_044918.1 coordinate 28,456,603, forward strand.
TAGCTTGTGGTCAGATTGGAGATTGTTACATTCAACTGTGACTATCAAAAACCTTGCTTTGGATTAAGCAAGGAGGTGGAGTATCCTGGCTGCTGTCCGAGCGAAAGAAACCTGAGGCTTGACGCGGGCTTGGTGATCAAAGGTCAAGTGCTCGAGAGGTGGAGTAACTGGAAGCGGGGAGAAAAACCTGAGGAGAGGCGGAGTAACCTGGCTGCTGTCCGAGCGAAAGAAACCTGAGGCTTGACGCGGGCTTGGTGATCAAAGGTCAAGTGCTCGAGAGGTGGAGTAACTGGAAGCGGGGCGAAAAACCTGAGGCTTGAGGCGGGCTTCGTGATCAAAGCTCAAGCGCTCGATATTGTACTAAAAAGGGAAGTTTTTAGTGCAATCCTTCCAGGGAGTTTCTGGAAGAAGAGTGGAGTAGGCGGGTTGGCCGAACCACTTAAAAATCTCTCTTGCATTTACTTTCTGTTTTTATCTCTCGCTAACTTCTCGATTGCACTGCATATAATCACACCTCTCGAACTAACCCAAACTCGTGCTAACTAAAAGGGGATAACATTTCCGCTGCGCATAAAACTTTGTCTTCACCTCGTGAGGTATCGAACCTAAACATCCTAAGTTCAATACACACGAGAGGTCGAAAAGATTTGCAAAATCTTATACAAGTCTATTCACCCCCCCTCTAGACTTGTACCCCATCCCCTTGGGACCAACATACACAACCACTATCAACCTTCCCCTTCTTACAAATGAACCCAACCCTTNAACTGAGTTAGTATGTTGGCATCTAAGAGGTTGAAGAGAAAGAGTTACGGAAGTGCTAAGGGTTGGGTTCATTTGTAAGAAGGGGAAGGTTGATAGTGGTTGTGTAGGGTTCATTTGTAAGAAGGGGAAGGTTGATAGTGGTTGTGTATGTTGGTCCCAAGGGGATGGGGTACAAGTCTAGAGGGGGGGTGAATAGACTTGTATAAGATTTTGCAAATCTTTTCGACCTCTCGTGTGTATTGAACTTAGGATGTTTAGGTTCGATACCTCACGAGGTGAAGACAAAGTTTTATGCGCAGCGGAAATGTTATCCCCTTTTAGTTAGCACGAGTTTTAGTTAGTTCGAGAGGTGTGATTATATGCAGTGCAATCGAGAAGTTAGCGAGAGATGAAAACAGTAAGTAAATGCAAGAGAGATTTTTAAGTGGTTCGGCCAACCCGCCTACTTCCACTCTTCTTCCAGAAACTCCCTGGAAGGATTGCACTAAAAACTTCCCTTATTTAGTACAATAACGAGCGCTTGAGCTTTGATCACCAAGCCCGCCTCAAGCCTCAGGTTTTTCGCCCCGCTTCCAGTTACTCCACCTCTCGAGCACTTGACCTTTGATCACCAAGCCCGCGTCAAGCCTCAGGTTTCTTTCGCTCGGACAGCAGCCAGGTTACTCCGCCTCTCCTCAGGTTTTTCTCCCCGCTTCCAGTTACTCCACCTCTCGAGCACTTGACCTTTGATCACCAAGCCCGCGTCAAGCCTCAGGTTTCTTTCGCTCGGACAGCAGCCAGGTTACTCCGCCTCTCCTCAGGTTTTTCTCCCCGCTTCCAGTTACTCCACCTCTCGAGCACTTGACCTTTGATCACCAAGCCCGCGTCAAGCCTCAGGTTTCTTTCGCTCGGACAGCAGCCAGGTTACTCCGCCTCTCCTCAGGTTTTTCTCCCCGCTTCCAGTTACTCCACCTCTCGAGCACTTGACCTTTGATCACCAAGCCCGCGTCAAGCCTCAGGTTTCTTTCGCTCGGACAGCAGCCAGGTTACTCCGCCTCTCCTCAGGTTTTTCTCCCCGCTTCCAGTTACTCCACCTCTCGAGCACTTGACCTTTGATCACCAAGCCCGCGTCAAGCCTCAGGATCTTCACAAGCAGCAGCCAGGTTACTCCGCCTCTCCTCAGGTTTTTCTCCTCGCTTCCAGTTACTCCACCTCTCGAGCGCTTGACCTTTGATCACCAAGCCCGCGTCAAGCCTCAGGTTTCTTTCACTCGGACAGCTGCCAGGTTACTCCACCTCTCTTGCTTAATCCAAAGCAAGGTGTTTTTGGTTGTCACAGTTGAGTGTAACAGACTCCAATCTGACCACAAGCTATCGTTGAATCAACTTTGATGTAGAGCAGCTTTGGTCACCTTCTGGATGTATGACAGTTTAGCTTTGTAACTCTCTTCGAACACTAAGATGTGTTCTCTCGCTGTATTGAATATCAGGATGATATTCCAAGTTAAGCACTTTGCACTGGAACGTTTTTATCAGACACCTCTTGTTAACCTCTTGACCTCTTTTTCACAACCCTTTCTTCTGTGTCTTTACGTCCTTATATATGAGAGTAGAAGAATAGTTCCGTTGGAGGGAAAACTATTCCGTTTGAAATTGGTCTCCCACGCCGAACATGGGTCTTTGCACAATTTCAGCTTTTTTCATGGAGTAGTGGTCTTGTAACTTGAGCCTTTTGTTTTGTAGTGAATATTCCATATTCCACTTTCTTGAGCTCATGTTTCACTTGCTTCTTTTGGATAAAGTTACTCTTTTTATGTTCCCATCATTCCTTGTTTGGGGAATCTGACCACTTCAGGATTGGTGCACTTCTTGACCGTTTGTGGTGGAGGTCTGACGTGTCATCCACTTCCGTCCATTTTGAAACCTCCCGCTCAGCACCTCTTCAATATTTTATCTCCATGATATTCTTCTTCTCCAAACTTAGAGTATTTTATCTGCACCTGTTGACTAACATTCAGCCTCTTGGAGAAGTGCCGGTTTATCGAGACCATAAAAGATGTCTCGACCACTTGATGTTTCAATCCCATGTATCGAGAGGTCTATCTCTCGAATATTCTTTACGTCTCGAACTCGATAGGTATATCGAGAGGTCCTTACCTCTCGAACTTGGCTTGTGTCTCGAGACTTAGTTGATGTCTCGTAGACCCTTATTCCTCCAGAGTTGTCTCGTGCCTGCTTCTGATCTATCTGTTTGCTTACAACACGAAAACTTCTAAGTTGTTCAAACAAGTTTACCTTAAGCTTAAATATTTCCCGAGTTGAGCTCAAATTACCCGGTTGTATTTTCGCTCTTAGTTTACTTATCGAACTTACATTGTTTTGCCTATGTATCGAGACTTGGGGATTCTTACTTAACAGTTGGTATCATCAAAACCTATTACATGATGTTCCTAACAATTTCCCCCTTTTTGATGATGCCAACACTTATACTTACTTATATGGCTGATTTGAAAAAGAAAAAGCATTGATTTTATTTTCAGCGCATATGGTAAGTTTGACAACAATTCTACTAAACATGAATAAGTAAACTCACGCAACACCCCCAGCAGAAGATATATGTATTAAGATTAAGGGAATGTTTACATAACAGAGTTTAGTGGAAAAGATTCAAAGAAATAAGACCAAGAACAACATAAGTATCAATACATTGAAATAAGATGGAGTTTGGACCACGAGAGCTTACTTCTTGTTGCCTTTCCTTTTCTTGTTAATGGCTTCTCGTGTCTTGATGGGGTCTTTCGGATTTACCAGGCTTAAGTATTCATCTGTGACATCTAGATGCCTGTAGTTCCTGTAGGCTTCCCCCACGAACTCACCATCAATTACTCCATCTTTCCACCAGGCAATGCATTCTTCTGGAGACATATTGCTGTGTGTAGATATCCCAGTGATTTTCAGAAGCTTGAATATCTCCAGAGTCAGAATTTGTTCAGTGTCTTCTCTGTTCCCAAACTTAAAGTTTGTCATGAGAAGATCTATCTTCCTTTCTTCTTCTGACTGTCGTTCTTGTCTTTTTCTTCTTCTTTCTCTGTCCTCTTCTCTCCTTCTCTCCATTTCCAGTGTACGCTGGACCCTTAGGTTTTCTGCCTGTTTGGCATCCTCCACTGCTTTGCTCATGATTCTTGGTATTTTTGGAGGTGGTCCAGCTGGTTCACTTGCTGCCCTTTTCTTGCCCGTTGTATCCCCCTTCTTTTTCTCTTTATTTTCCCCCTTGTTGGCATCATCAGCACGGGAGAGGAGGGTGGACATACCTTCGAAGATTGCTTGAAGTTGGGCAGGGACTTGGTTCGACAGGTCATCTAGTATGGCCTTCATCACATCCTGTCGAAGTTCACTGGAATATTGGAAGGCTCGAAGCTCTGCTCGCATCTCGGCTAATTCAGCCCTCGCACTTGCAGCCTCTGCTCGAGCTACAGCGGCTTCATCAGTGGCTTTCCGTGCTGCATCCTCAGCCCATATCGCCTGTTCGAGAAGTTCGGCATGACGGCCTTGGGATTCACTTGTGCCAGCAGCAGGCATTGCAGCATTGCGGACCACAGCGAGTATTCTTTCGAGCTGAGCCATCTTCTGAGATTGATCAGCCATGAATTGACGCACTTCGCCAATGAAGACTTCTTCGGCCTGTTGATCATAGTCAGAAGTAGGAGATGAGGATCGAGATGTACCTTTCGTCGGAGGGGACTTGGGTGCTTCCAGATTTCCACCCATGACTTGCAATTGCGAGTCCACCTCTCGATTTAACGTCTGAGGATCCACAGGGACACAAGGTTCAGAGCTCGAAGGTAGCTCCATGTCAGGTGCTTCCCGATTTCCACCTGAGGGATGGATCACTTCTTGCTCCTCACCTCTCGAACCTGGGGCCTCAGCTTCAGCAACTGTGGAGATAGGGTCAGCCAGAGAGTGTTCTTCGGTATTGGACGCTTCCCTGTTTTCATCCAATAGAGGTTCCCCCTCAGCATCACCTCTCGAACCAGTGCTGGGAACTTTGTCATCTGCTGGTGAGGTTGGAGACGTAGTGTCGACAGGTGCTTCCGGGTTTCCACCTTCGATGGTATCATCAGTACTCCTCGAACCAGCAGGACTTGGGGCATTCTGCTCATGTTGCTCATTTGACTGCATTTCAGTCTGCTCCGATGAGTCTGGAATGATAATTATTTCAGGAGCAGTAGGAAAACCCGGCAGTGTGAGCAACGGAACTTCACCCTCTCGAATTGTCTGTGCTTCATCAGTAGTGGTCGAGGGTGTGAACTCAGGTGGTGGCAAAAGTAGAACGGTGTTAGGTGCCACTTGAAGTGCTTCAGAGGTCTCGGATTCACCTCTCGAAGCTTCTACCTGTTCGTCCAGAGCAGAGTTGCTGACTTGGGACAGTGGGATTGCGGCTGTTGCAATATCATCGTGAGCAACCCCAGAGGTCTCTCCTGGCCCTCTCGTGAACTCAACGTTCTGTCCCAAGGAGATGGCAGTGGCGAGCCTGATATCTTCTCGAAATCGTGCTTCTGTTTCAGGATCTTCTTCAGGCTCAGCTTCAACTTCTGGTGCTTCAACTGCTATGCTCTTCCCTTTATCAGTTCTTTCACTGTTCAGCTTCATTACTCGTGTTTCGTGGGCAAGATCCATCAGTTGTTGAGCTGGGATCTCGGAGATGCCCAACCACTGGAGTGCAAACTGCTCTTCTGCCTCCATTTCAGCTGCTTGACTCATCAATTGAGTGAAAGAACTGGTTCTCCAGTTGATCCACCTGATCACCCTGGAGAAGTCATCAAGAGTGGGTGCTTCCACTGCCAACTGAGTGGAAACTTCTTCATATAAGTCATCCCGCCCATCAGAGATGATTTCAGTGGCAGAGATTGCTTCGTCTATCTGAGCTGTGATCTCTCGACTATGCTCCAAGAGATCATCTCCCACCCTGACTGTGTAGTCTGTCTCTCGAACCATCTCACATGGTTCTTCTGCATCCCCTTGTACTGGATCACTGATCCCAGTACCTTCAACCTCTCGAGCCATCTCTCGAGATAAACCAACAGAGTCACCAGTACCCTCAGCAGTAATATCATCATTAACACACAAATCTCTTGACAGGGACCTGGTAGGGGGCACTCTCTCAACCTCAGTGGCCAGTGTAGCCTGAGGTTCCCCCTGGGCTTGTGCCCTGTCCTCAAACGGTACTTGAACAACAGAGGGTGTTACCTCTCGGATCTGGGTGACAACAGCAGTTTTGGTTTTCCTAGCCCTCTTTGGCAGATGAACCCTTTGTATCAGTACATCGAGAGGTTCATCATCAGAATTCTTTTCCTCGGTTTGGGCTTTCCTTTTGCCCCTTCCTTTTGGCTGTGAGGGAGAAGGTGCAGCCTTAACACCTTTAGTTTTGGGGACTAGAGATTTCGTCCTACCCATATAGGTATTTCGATGAATCTCTTTTCCCTCCCTCAGTTCGAAGCCCTTCAAGCTTAAGAGAAATTGCACAACAAAGCCGAAACCAACCTTTTTACTGATCGACAGGTTGGCGTTGGAGACTGAGCGCATCACTTGCTGTTGAAGGAAGTTGAAGATAATATGTGCCCAGTCCAGCTTGTTGTTGTTCCAAATGGCATGGAGGATTTTGAGGAGGTCTAGACTAACCTCGTCAGTTCCAGACACCTTGCCGAGCACAAACTTCATGATTAGGTCGGCAGCGAGAGCAAACCTCTCCTTTAGGTGGTACTTGCGGAGGGCAGAGGATGCTCTGGGTGGTGCAGTCGCTAGTCGGATTTTCTCCCAGAAGGCTTGCTTGTCCAAGTCGTAATCCGATAGATGCTTGACTGCTTCCTCCGATGACGCGAAATCAAATGCCGCTCTGAGGTCACCTACAGATGTTGTGATGGGAAAATCATTAAAGCGGCTTTCGATTTTACCCTTCGTGACCTTGGCATTTGCGAACCATTCTGTGAAGTCGAGGGGGTGAACGGTCCCGTAGTCGTGCGTCATGTATTTCATCAGTCCTGCTTTCTCAAACTTCTTCAGGACTTTTTCCGCCATTTTTGGATTAGGGGAGTTGGTGATGAAGCCATTTCTGTCAAGGATACTCCCCGCCTTGACTTGTTTGATCTGAGAGCGAATGTGTAGCAACTCCCTCTGATATGCGTCGGAAGATGAGGTTGATGTAGAGGATTCGGACGCCATTGATGAAGGTTAGATGTTTTGGAGGGAATGTGTACTGCGTTTAGGATTTGGGGATTTTGGGTAAACGGTTTTAGCTTGAATCCGGGTAAAGAAGAAGGATTTGGCTTTTATATCATGTGGATTCGGGTTGGATATATGGGTAGGGTTGAATATTTGATCCGAGGAAAGATACCGGTTAATTTCAAAGAAATAAAAGGTCAGAAATACCCTTTATAACGGTTATGTATGTAATATATGGTAAGGGTATTTTGGTAAAGTATAATGCGGTTTTTGGATAGTGGGATATAATGAGATGTTTATACAGGCATGCTCCCATTAATCAAGATAATGCCCTTAAGTGCGGAAAACCGTCAGTAACCGATGACCACGTGGCTAGCATTAATATCCAAAGTTAGCCGTTTCCCCTCATATATCAGATTCACCTCTCGAAGGTGAATTGTCTTCCACATGAGTTTAAGGATCTTCCCCCTGAGTGATTGATCCCTAAACCTCCTTATTCCTCCGTCTTGATCTGGTTAAGGATCTTCCCCCTGAGTGATTGATCCCTAACCCTCCTTATTCCTCCGTTCAGAGATATCAGTTTGTTATCTTTCGAAGTGACCTCTCGAACTACCCTTCTTCGAGACATAACGTATATAGACAAACTGATCGGGTGACCTCTCGAACTACCTTTCGAACACAGATTGCAAGAAAAACAAGTTTGATTCATCTAAAAGATATCACTTGGAACATATCCTTAAGTTCATTTAGTGATTTCCAGATACATTACATATGAATCAATATCCTATTAGATTCCCTAGAAACTTTTGTTTGGCCTTGGTCAGCCTAATAGGAATCTATCGTTAAAGCAGGAACTAGCCATCTAAAGTCCTATTTGTCTAATAACAGAACTAGGGGTGGCTATTCCCTTTTCTTGTTCTTCTCTCCGGAGCTGCTTACTGTAGTTGGGAGTGACCATCTTCATCGCTAATCCTCTTAATGTCTTTGGATTAGGTATGATCACCCCTTTGGCTGCTGCAGACCTCAGAAAGTCCCATCTGGTCTTCCTCTCCATTTCCCTTGGTTCTCCATTTGGTTGAGGAAGGCCCTTTTCCAGAATGTGCAGCAGTAGGAGTCCCTCTTGTGCAGGACTCTTCTCCCGATTCCAGTATCCCATCGTTGTGGATCTCCTCGTATTTGGGGATCCATTCACCTTGGATGGGAATAGGATTCTTGCTTGGATTATCAGGAAGCTCCGTAATCTGTTCACCCTTCGTTGATTCTGGATAGTTTTCTCCTTGAAAATCTTTGGACTTGACTGCCGGTTTCTTTCCTCTATAAAAGAATGGAACATCATCTTTTCCTTTCTTTTTCTCCATGGGAAGTTGATGATATGAACTTCTGAAAGAAACCCTCTTATTTATAGCCCAATAAGGTTACCACTGTTGAGTCACGGGATGCAATATGAATGACCATTCAATGCTTGTGTAACTCCAAAGCTGCCATAAAGTTGATGAAACCGCCCCTCACATGCGAAACAGTTCATGGCACTAAATACAAGAAGATAAGATTTGACCATTCATCCCAATTCTATCATTCCCAATTCTAACCTTAGTTGAGAGAATCTATTTTCACATAACGCTTTTGTGAAAATATCTGCTAGTTGCTCCTCCGTTGCAACGTATTCCAAAGTTATATCCTTTTTCTCAACATGGTCTCGGATGAAGTGATACTTGATATCAATGTGTTTTGTTCTTGAATGTAACACTGGATTCTGAGTGATAGCTATAGCACTTGTGTTGTCACACATGATCTTAACCTCTTTACATTCAACACCATAATCCAGTAATTGTTGCTTCATCCATAAAACCTGAGCACAGCAACTTCCAGCTGCTACATATTCTGCCTCAGCGGTGCTTGTAGCTATCGAATGCTGTTTCTTGCTAAACCATGAGACAAGTCTTCCACCTAGAAACTGACATGTCCCTGATGTGCTCTTTCGATCTATCTTACAGCCGGCAAAGTCCGCATCTGAATAACCCATAAGTTCGAAAGATCCACCTCTCGAATACCAAAGTCCAACACTTTGCGTACCTTTGAGATATCTAAGAATCTTTTTAGATGCATTTAAGTGACTTTCCTTAGGACTTGCCTGAAACCTAGCACATACACCTACTGCAAAGGATATATCTGGTCTACTAGCAGTTAAATAGAGAAGAGATCCGATGATACCTCGATATGTAGTTTGATCGACCTCTCGACCTTCACTGTCGACATCGATACGTAGAGAGGTTCCCATGGGTACTTTGACTGAGGATTTCCCTTCTATATTGTATTTTCTGAGCAGATCCTTGGTGTATTTCTCCTGATTGATGAAGATACCTTCCTTAAGCTGTCTCACTTGTAATCCAAGGAAGTAGTTTAGTTCTCCCATCATGCTCATCTCGAACTTCCCTTTCATCAACCTGGAGAACTTCTCGCACAAGTCTGGATTGGTGCTTCCAAAAATGATATCGTCCACATAGATTTGCACCAATAAGATGTGATCCTCGTCCTTAATTCTAAACAATGTTTTGTCCACTAGGCCTTTGGTGAACCCACACTGAAGTAGAAAAGAGGATAAGGTATCATACCAAGCTCTCGGAGCTTGTTTTAAGCCGTAAAGTGCCTTCTTTAATTTGTATACTTTGTCAGCTCCCACGTCCTTCAAGAAACCCGGAGGTTGTTCAACGTACACCTCTTCTTCGAGAAGTCCGTTCAGAAAAGCGCTCTTGACATCCATTTGATATACCTTAAAGTCTTTGAAGGCGGCATATGCGAGAAAGATGCGTATGGCTTCGAGACGTGCCACTGGAGCGAAGGTTTCATCAAAATCTATTCCTTCCTCCTGACAGTAGCCTTTGGCAACAAGTCTGGCCTTGTTCCTAACAATAACTCCATCCTCATTCATCTTGTTTCTGAAAACCCACTTTGTACCAATGACATTCTGATGATGAGGTCTCGGAACTAGTTCCCAAACGTCGTTCCTCTCGAACTGATGAAGTTCCTCTTGCATTGCTTGCACCCAATCTGCGTCGCTTAGAGCCTCATCGATCACCTTAGGCTCTATTTGAGATAGAAAACAAGCAAACATGCTTTCTCTGTAAGCTGATCTGGTTCGAACTCTGTCACGTACATCTCCGATCACTTGATCAGCAGGGTGACTTCTCAGCCATCTTAGGTCGGGTTGCGGCTCCTCAGTTGATACTTCCATTGAAGGTTGAGATATGGGTTGAACATCTATGATCTGGTTTTGATCAACTGAGTCAGGCGCTTTCTTCTTGGTAGACTCTTCATCATCTGATTCTGACTGGAGTTCTGCTACGTCTCGAACTATCGACTGCTTGTCTTCGAGAGGTAAGTTTGATCTCTCGATAGACTCTGGCTGATCTTCCTCAGCAGCTTCCGTTGTCTTTGATGGTTGATCTGTTGATGCCCTTTCATCAAAGGTAACATGTATGGACTCTTCAACCACCAAACTCCGCTTGTTGAAGACTCTGAGTGCTTTGCTTGTCGATGAGTATCCCAGAAATACTCCATCATCTGCCTTTTCTTCAAAAGTTCTTCGTTGAGTCTTCCCATTGTTGTGAATATAGCATTTGCACCCGAATGAGTGGAAGTGGCTTACATTCGGTTTTCTTCCATTCCACAACTCATATGTAGTCTTTCCAACTCCTTTTACTATCAAGGACCGATTTTGGGTGTAGCACGCTGTGTTGATTGCTTCTGCCCAAAATCCTTGTGATATGTTGGCTTGCGAGAGCATGGTCCTTGCGGCTTCTTTGAGAGTTCTGTTCCTTCTTTCAGCAACCCCGTTTTGTTGAGGTGTTCGAGCAGCTGATAGTTGATGATGAATTCCGTTCTCGTTGCAGTAGCTCTCGATTACTTGATTAACGAACTCTCCACCTTGATCTGACCGGATCTTTAGTATCGAGACTTCCTTTTCAACTTGAACTTGTTTCAAGAGATTTGGTAGGGCAATTTTTGTCTCGCTTTTCTTGGTTAAGAACACGGTCCAAGTGAATCTTGTGTAGTCATCCACTACCACAAGAGTGTACTTCTTTCCCTTTATGCTGGGTGGATCCACTGGGCCAAATAAGTCCATGTGAAGAAGACTTAATGGTCTAGTGGATGATGTCTCGGCTTTGCTCTTGAAGGAGGATTTGATCTGTTTGCAACGTTGACATGCCTCACAAATTTTATCCTTTCGAAACGTCACTTTGGGCAGTACTTCCACTAGGTTCCTCTTAGCAAGCTTGTTGATAGTTTTAAAGTTCAGATGACTAAGCTTACTATGCCAATCCCAGCATAAATCTTCCTTGCTCCTTGCTAGCATACATAGGGATGGTTTTGCAGACCTCCAATCCACTATGTACATGTTTCCTTTCCTTGCTGCTTCCAAGACGACTTCGAGAGATTCCTCGTTCATAATCTGACATTTGCTTTTGGTGAAGACAACTTTGTGGCCCTTGTCACAGAACTGGCTTGTACTAAGGAGATTGAACTTGAGCCCCTCAACGTAGGACACTCCTTTAATAACCAGCTCATTCTTTTGGATTTCACCAACAGCTCTTGTGCGCCCCTTCTTCTCGTTGTCGCCAAATGTCACCAAGGGACCTTCGATAGGTTGGATGTTCTCAAGCAGTGTTAGATTTCCAGTCATATGTCTCGAACATCCACTGTCAATGAACCACACGTCCCTGGTGTCCTGCAAGGAAATCAAGCAAGTTTAGGTACCCAAACTTTGGGTCCTGGTGGGTTAGTGAGTTTAGGCATCCATTTATACCTTGTGCCCATTATTCCAGGCCTAGGCGCAATGTAGCCATTGTACGTTTGATAATTATAAGGAATGCTAGCAAAGGTTTTAGGCCTCTTTGGTGCATAAATCAACTTAGGTAGAGACTTTTCGACCGGCTTATGCACCATGCCTTTCATACGCTGTTTGGTCATGTGAAATTGCTAAAAGTGAGGTTTCTTCCAGAACTTGTGATTTGATGACCAATTCTCACTAGATGGATAGAGTCTTCCTTTCTCCATCCGTGAGTTCCTAACTATGTGGATCTCAGACCTTCCATATTTGCCTTGAGGTGCATTATATGGAGTGTAGCTCTTTTTGTACTTGGAATGGCCTTGCGAGAGATAGCAAGGTGATCTCTCGATATTGTTTACCCGGCCATTCTTCGTAGCTTTCCTATACTTTCCATTGCTGGTGTATAGGGACGGTTTATGAATAGCTACTCTGGTCTTTTCTGTTGGTCCTTTATGACCTTTATTTGGTTTGGGTTGAGATCCTCCATTTCTTGAAGTTCCCAAACCATTGGTCTGTTTATCTCTCGAGAGATGGTCTTGATGGAACCCTAGACCGGTTCTATCACTTGTAGGTCTGTGATCAACCACCATTTTCTCCATAGCTTTGGAGGAATTAGTGTATGATGCTATGACCTTTCGAAGATTAAGCTCTCTCGTCTCTCGAGCTTTGCACTCTTCAGATAGTAGGATTACTTTGGCTTCTAACTCACTTACTTTGAGAGTCAGCTCCAAATTCTCTTTCGAGACGTTCTTAAGCATATCTCTTTCAGCAGTTAGCTTGCTGTTTTCATCCATCACTCTAGCATGAGTGCTATTGACGATGTTAAGGTTCCTTCTGAGCGATTCCAACATCTCGAAGGGGTCCTCATCGCTTTTAAATGAAGAACAACGAGAGGTAGAAGTAGAGCAGCGAGA
>NC_044918.1:28469572-28472028 GCF_003576645.1 Ipomoea triloba
TATTTTGGTAAAGTATAGAACGGTTTAAGCTTTGAGACAGTGGAGTATTGATATTTTAAAATAAGCATGCTCCCACTAATCAAGATAATGCCCTTAAATGCGAAAAACCGTCAGTAACCGATGACCACGTGGCTAGCATTTATGTCCAAAGATAGCCGTTCCACCTCATATATCCGTTGAGCTTATCAAATTCACCTTTCGAAGGTGAATGATCTTCCTCATGAGTTTAAGGATCTTCCCCCTGAGTGATTGATCCCTAAACCTCCTTATTCTTCCGTCTTGATCTGGTTAAGGATCTTCCCCCTGAGTGATTGATCCCTAACCCTCCTTATTCCTCCATCTTGATCTGGTTAGGGATCTTCCCTTTGATCCCTAACCCTCCTTATTCCTCCTTTCAGAGATATCAGTTTGTTATCTTTCGAAGTGACCTCTCGAACTACCCTTCTTCGAGACATAATGTATGTAGACAAACTGATCGGGTGACCTCTCGAACTACCTTTCGAACACAGATTGCGAGAGAAACAAGTTTGATTCATTTAAAAGATATCACTTGGAACATATCCTTAAGTTCATTTAGTGATTTCCAGATACATTACATATGAATCAATATCCTATTAAATTCCCTAGAAACTTTTGTTTGGCCTTGGTCAGCCTAATAGGAATCTATCGTTAAGGCGGGAACTAGCCATCTAAAGTCCTATTTGTCTAATAACAGAACTGGGGGTGGCTATTCCCTTTTCTTGTTCTTCTCTCCGGAGCTGCTTACTATAGTTGGGAGTGACCATCTTCATCGCTAATCCTCTTAATGTCTTTGGATTAGGTATGATCATCCCTTTGGCTGCTGCAGACCTCAGAAAGTCCCATCTGGTCTTCCTCTCCGTTTCCCTTGGTTCTCCATTTGGTTGAGGAAGGCCCTTTTCCAGAATGTGCAGCAGTAGGAGTCCCTCTTGTGCAGGACTCTTCTCCCGATTCCAGTATCCCATCGTTGTGGATCTCCTCGTATTTGGGGATCCATTCACCTTGGATGGGAATAGGATTCTTGCTTGGATTATCAGGAAGCTCCGTAATCTGTTCACCCTTCGTTGATTCTGGATAGTTTTCTCCTTGAAAATCTTTGGACTTGACTGCCGGTTTCTTTCCTCTATAAAAGAATGGAACATCATCTTTTCCTTTCTTTTTCTCCATGGGAAGTTGATGGTATGAACTTCTGAAAGAAACCCTCTTATTTATAGCCCAATAGGGTTACCACTGTTGAGTCACGGGATGCAATATGAATGACCATTCAATGCTTGTGTAACTCCAAAGCTGCCATAAAGTTGATGAAACCGCCCCTCACATGCGAAACAGTTCATGGCACTAAATACAAGAAGATAAGATTTGACCATTCAACCCAACTCTATCATTCCCAATTCTAACCTTAGTTGAGAGAATCTATTTTCACATAACGCTTTTGTGAAAATATCTGCTAGTTGCTCCTCCGTTGCAACATATTCCAAAGTGATGTCCTTTTTCTCAACGTGGTCTCGGATGAAGTGATACTTAATATCAATATGCTTTGTTCTGGAGTGTAACACTGGGTTGTGGGTGATGGCAATAGCACTTGTATTGTCACACATAATTTTAACCTCCTTACACTCAACACCATAATCCATTAGCTGTTGCTTCATCCATAAGATCTGAGCACAACAACTTCCAGCTGCTACATATTCTGCCTCAGCAGTGCTTGTAGCTATCGAATGTTGTTTCTTGCTAAACCATGAGACAAGTCTTCCACCTAGAAACTGACATGTCCCTGATGTGCTCTTTCGATCTATCTTACAACCGGCAAAGTCCGCATCTGAATAACCCATAAGTTCGAAAGATCCACCTTTCGAATACCAGAGCCCAACACTCTGCGTACCCTTTAGATATCTAAGAATCTTTTTGGATGCATTTAGGTGACTTTCCTTAGGACTTGCCTGAAATCTAGCACATACACCTACTGCAAAGGATATGTCTGGTCTACTTGCAGTTAAATAAAGAAGAGATCCGATGATACCTCGATAAGTGGTTTGATCGACCTCTCGACCTTCGCTGTCGACATCGATACGTAGAGAGGTTCCCATAGGTACTTTGACTGAGGATTTCCCTTCTATGTTGTATTTCCTGAGCAGATCCTTGGTGTATTTCTCCTGGTTGATGAAGATACCTTCCTTAAGCTGTCTCACTTGTAGTCCAAGGAAGTAGTTGAGCTCTCCCATCATGCTCATCTCGAACTTTCCTTTCATCAAACTGGAGAACTTCTCGCACAAGTCTGGATTGGTGCTACCAAAAATGATATCGTCCACATAGATTTGCACCAATAAGATGTGATCCCCATCCTTAATCCTAAACAATGTTTTGTCCACTAGGCCTTTGGTGAACCCACACTGAAGTAGAAAAGAGGATAAGGTATCGTACCAAGCTCTTGGAGCTTG
>NC_044918.1:28482204-28489960 GCF_003576645.1 Ipomoea triloba
TTTTAAGCCGTAAAGTGCCTTCTTTAATTTGTATACTTTGTCAGCTCCCACGTCCTTCAAGAAACCCGGAGGTTGTTCAACGTACACCTCTTCTTCGAGAAGTCCGTTCAGAAAAGCGCTCTTGACATCCATTTGATATACCTTAAATCTTTGAAGGCGGCATATGCGAGAAAGATGCGTATGGCTTCGAGACGTGCCACTGGAGGAAGGTTTCATCAAAATCTATTCCTTCCCCTGACAGTAGCCTTTGGCAACAAGTCTGGCCTTGTTCCTAACGATAACTCCATCCTCATTCATCTTGTTTCTGAAAACCAACCAATGACTTTGATGACGGAATAGTTCCCAAACGACATCATCCACTAGACCATTAAGTCTTCTTCACATGGACTTATTTGGCCCAGTGGATCCACCCAGCATAAAGGGAAAGAAGTACACTCTTGTGGTAGTGGATGACTACACAAGATTCACTTGGACCGTGTTCTTAACCAAGAAAAGCGAGACAAAAATTGCCCTACCAAATCTCTTGAAACAAGTTCAAGTTGAAAAGGAAGTCTCGATACTAAAGATCCGGTCAGATCAAGGTGGAGAGTTCGTTAATCAAGTAATCGAGAGCTACTGCAACGAGAACGGAATTCATCATCAACTATCAGCTGCTCGAACACCTCAACAAAACGGGGTTGCTGAAAGAAGGAACAGAACTCTCAAAGAAGCCGCAAGGACCATGCTCTCGCAAGCCAACATATCACAAGGATTTTGGGCAGAAGCAATCAACACAGCGTGCTACACCCAAAATCGGTCCTTGATAGTAAAAGGAGTTGGAAAGACTCCATATGAGTTGTGGAATGGAAGAAAACCGAATGTAAGCCACTTCCACTCATTCGGGTGCAAATGCTATATTCACAACAATGGGAAGACTCAACGAAGAACTTTTGAAGAAAAGGCAGATGATGGAGTATTTCTGGGATACTCATCGACAAGCAAAGCACTCAGAGTCTTCAACAAGCGGAGTTTGGTGGTTGAAGAGTCCATACATGTTACCTTTGATGAAAGGGCATCAACAGATCAACCATCAAAGACAACGGAAGCTGCTGAGGAAGATCAGCCAGAGTCT
Source organism: Ipomoea triloba (assembly GCF_003576645.1). NCBI lineage: Eukaryota > Viridiplantae > Streptophyta > Magnoliopsida > Solanales > Convolvulaceae > Ipomoea > Ipomoea triloba. The sequence continues at coordinate 28,483,316 of NC_044918.1, forward strand.
ATCGAGAGATCAAACTTACCTCTCGAAGACAAGCAGTCGATAGTTCGAGACGTAGCAGAACTCCAGTCAGAATCAGATGATGAAGAGTCTACCAAGAAGAAAGCGCCTGACTCAGTTGATCAAAACCAGATCATAGATGTTCAACCCATATCTCAACCTTCAATGGAAGTATCAACTGAGGAGCCGCAACCCGACCTAAGATGGCTGAGAAATCACCCTGCTAATCAAGTGATCGGAGATGTACGTGACAGAGTTCGAACCAGATCAGCTTGCAGAGAAAGCATGTTTGCTTGTTTTCTATCTCAAATAGAGCCTAAGGTGATCGATGAGGCTCTAAGCGACGCAGATTGGGTGCAAGCAATGCAAGAGGAACTTCATCAGTTCGAGAGGAACGACGTTTGGGAACTAGTTCCGAGACCTCATCATCAGAATGTCATTGGTACAAAGTGGGTTTTCAGAAACAAGATGAATGAGGATGGAGTTATTGTTAGGAACAAGGCCAGACTTGTTGCCAAAGGCTACTGTCAGGAGGAAGGAATAGATTTTGATGAAACCTTCGCTCCAGTGGCACGTCTCGAAGCCATACGCATCTTTCTCGCATATGCCGCCTTCAAAGACTTTAAGGTATATCAAATGGATGTCAAGAGCGCTTTTCTGAACGGACTTCTCGAAGAAGAGGTGTACGTTGAACAACCTCCGGGTTTCTTGAAGGACGTAGGAGCTGACAAAGTATACAAGTTGAAGAAGGCACTCTACGGCTTAAAACAAGCTCCAAGAGCTTGGTACGATACCTTATCCTCTTTTCTACTTCAGTGTGGGTTCACCAAAGGCCTAGTGGACAAAACATTGTTTAGAATTAAGGATGGGGATCACATCTTATTGGTGCAAATCTATGTGGACGATATCATTTTTGGTAGCACCAATCCAGACTTGTGCGAGAAGTTCTCCAGTTTGATGAAAGGAAAGTTCGAGATGAGCATGATGGGAGAGCTCAACTACTTCCTTGGACTACAAGTGAGACAGCTTAAGGAAGGTATCTTCATCAACCAGGAGAAATACACCAAGGATCTGCTCAGGAAATACAACATAGAAGGGAAATCCTCAGTCAAAGTACCTATGGGAACCTCTCTACGTATCGATGTCGACAGCGAAGGTCGAGAGGTCGATCAAACCACTTATCGAGGTATCATCGGATCTCTTCTTTATTTAACTGCAAGTAGACCAGACATATCCTTTGCAGTAGGTGTATGTGCTAGATTTCAGGCAAGTCCTAAGGAAAGTCACCTAAATGCATCCAAAAAGATTCTTAGATATCTAAAGGGTACGCAGAGTGTTGGGCTCTGGTATTCGAAAGGTGGATCTTTCGAACTTATGGGTTATTCAGATGCGGACTTTGCCGGCTGTAAGATAGATCGAAAGAGCACATCAGGGACATGTCAGTTTCTAGGTGGAAGACTTGTCTCATGGTTTAGCAAGAAACAACATTCGATAGCTACAAGCACTGCTGAGGCAGAATATGTAGCAGCTGGAAGTTGTTGTGCTCAGATCTTATGGATGAAGCAACAGCTAATGGATTATGGTGTTGAGTGTAAGGAGGTTAAAATTATGTGTGACAATACAAGTGCTATTGCCATCACCCACAACCCAGTGTTACACTCCAGAACAAAGCATATTGATATTAAGTATCACTTCATCCGAGACCACGTTGAGAAAAAGGACATCACTTTGGAATATGTTGCAACGGAGGAGCAACTAGCAGATATTTTCACAAAAGCGTTATGTGAAAATAGATTCTCTCAACTAAGGTTAGAATTGGGAATGATAGAGTTGGGTTGAATGGTCAAATCTTATCTTCTTGTATTTAGTGCCATGAACTGTTTCGCATGTGAGGGGCGGTTTCATCAACTTTATGGCAGCTTTGGAGTTACACAAGCATTGAATGGTCATTCATATTGCATCCCGTGACTCAAAAGTGGTAACCCTATTGGGCTATAAATAAGAGGGTTTCTTTCAGAAGTTCATACCATCAACTTCCCATGGAGAAAAAGAAAGGAAAAGATGATGTTCCATTCTTTTATAGAGGAAAGAAACCGGCAGTCAAGTCCAAAGATTTTCAAGGAGAAAACTATCCAGAATCAACGAAGGGTGAACAGATTACGGAGCTTCCTGATAATCCAAGCAAGTATCCTATTCCCATCCAAGGTGAATGGATCCCCAAATACGAGGAGATCCACAACGATGGGATACTGGAGTCGGGAGAAGAGTCCTGCACAAGAGGGACTCCTACTGCTGCACATTCTGGAAAAGGGCCTTCCTCAACCAAATGGAGAACCAAGGGAAACGGAGAGGAAGACCAGATGGGACTTTCTGAGGTCTGCAGCAGCCAAAGGGATGATCATACCTAATCCAAAGACATTAAGAGGATTAGCGATGAAGATGGTCACTCCCAACTATAGTAAGCAGCTCCGGAGAGAAGAATAAGAAAAGGGAATAGCCACCTCCAGTTCTGTTATTAGACAAATAGGACTTTAGATGGCTAGTTCCCGCCTTAACGATAGATTCCTATTAGGCTGACCAAGGCCAAACAAAAGTTTCTAGGGAATTTAATAGGATATTGATTCATATGTAATGTATCTGGAAATCACTAAATGAACTTAAGGATATGTTCCGAGTGATATCTTTTAAATGAATCAAACTTGTTTCTCTCGCAATCTGTGTTCGAAAGGTAGTTCGAGAGGTCACCCGATCAGTTTGTCTACATACATTATGTCTCGAAGAAGGGTAGTTCGAGAGGTCACTTCGAAAGATAACAAACTGATATCTCTGAAAGGAGGAATAAGGAGGGTTAGAGATCAAAGGGAAGATCCCTAACCAGATCAAGATGGAGGAATAAGGAGGGTTAGGGATCAATCACTCAGGGGGAAGATCCTTAACCAGATCAAGACGGAAGAATAAGGAGGTTTAGGGATCAATCACTCAGGGGGAAGATCCTTAAACTCATGAGGAAGATCATTCACCTTCGAAAGGTGAATTTGATAAGCTCAACGGATATATGAGGTGGAACGGCTATCTTTGGACATAAATGCTAGCCACGTGGTCATCGGTTACTGACGGTTTTTCGCACTTAAGGGCATTATCTTGATTAGTGGGAGCATGCTTATTTTAAAATATCAATACTCCACTGTCTCAAAGCTTAAACCGTTCTATACTTTACCGAAATACCCTTACCAAAATACCTTATAAGCTGACCGTTATCAGGGGTATTTCTGACTTCTCACATCTTTTAAATCAACCGGGATCCTTCCACGGGTCAAACTCTCAACCCTACCCATATATCCAACCCGAATCCGCCTAATATAAAAGCAAAATCCTTCTTCTTTACCCGGATTCAAACTCAAAACCATATACCCAAAATCCCCAAATCCTTAGACGCTGTACACATTCCCTCCAAAACACACAAACTTTCTTCAATGGCGTCTGAATCATCATCTTCTTCATCTTCATCTTCATCCTCCAGTGCATACCAGAGAGAGCTAGACCACATACGCTCTCAGATTAAACAAGTCAAGGCGGGAAGCATCCTTGACAAAGATGGCTTCATCACCCACTCGCCAAATCCAACAATGGCGGAGAGAGTCTTGAAGAAATTTGAGAAGGCAGGACTAATGCGGTACATGACGCATGACTACCGAACCATTCATGACCTCGACTACACAGAATGGTTCGCTCATGCCAAGGTCACGAAGGGCAAGATTGAAAGCCACTTCAACGAAATAGCCATAACAATTTCTGTGGGTGATTTACGAGCAGCATTCGACTTTGCTACATCGGAGGAGGCAGTCAAGCACCTATCGGACTACAACATGGATAAGCAGGAGTTTTGGGACAAAATCCGATTGGAGACTGCACCACCCAGAGCATCCTCTGCCCTCCGCAGATTTCATTTGAAGGAGAGGTTTGCCCTAGCCGCCGAGCTCATCATAAAATTCATCCTCGGCAAGGTGTCCGGAACAGACGAAGTCAATCTGGACACTCTGAAAATCCTCCACGCCATCTGGAACAACAACAAGTTGGACTGGGCTCACATCATCTTCGACTGCCTCAAACACCAAGTGCAGAGCTCAGTTTCCAACTCCGACATGATAATCTACAAAAAGGTTGGTTTTGGCTTTGTTGTTCAATTTCTGTTGAGACTGAAGGGCTTCGAACTGAGGGAAGGGCGAGAGGTTCATCGGAATACCTATATGGGTAGAACGAAACCTCAAGCTAAGGCAAAAGGTGCTAAGGATGCATCTTCACCCTCAAAGCCTAAAGGAAGGGGCAAGAGGAAAGCCCCAGCTAAGGAGAAGCAGTCTGATGACGAGCTTTTGGACGTCCTAGTCAGGAGGGTTGAATTGAAAAGGAAGGCCAAAAGAACCAAGACTGCTGCTGTCACCCAGGTTCGAGAGGTGACACCGTCCGTTATACAAGTACCATTTGGGGACAGGGCACAAGCCCAGGGGGAACCTCAGGCTACACTGGCCACTGAGGTTGAGAGAGTGCCCCCTACCAAGTCCCTGTCAGGAACTTTAAATGTTGATATACTTGCTGTTGATGATGCTGAGGATGGTGATGAATCTGTTGGTTTGCCTCAAGAGGAGGCTCGAGAAGTTGAAGGTACTGGGATCAGTGATCCAGTACAGGGTATTGTTGAGGAACCACGACAAGTGGTTCGAGAGGTAGATATTCCAGCAGCTGAAGATCTAGATTGTGTGGTGGCTGCTGATGGTCAGGGCACTGTGGTCAGGAACCCAGTGCAAGCTTTTCTGAATGATGGGTTGACACATGATCTCTCGGTTGTTCGAGAGATAACTGAAAAAGCTGTGGAGTGTGCATCAGCAACAGAAATCCTACCTGCTGACTCTGATGAGCTGAATGCTGAAATCACATCTCGATTGAATCAAAGTGTTGAGAATGTATCGAGTTTGGATGACTTCTCCAGAGTACTTCGCTGGATCAACTGGAGAACAGGTCCCTTTGATCAATTGATCTCAAGAGCAGCAGAGATGGAGGCTGAGGAACGATTTGCACTAAACTGGTTAGATCTCACTGAAATCCCAGCCGACGAGCTTCAAAACCGTGCCCATGAGATGCAAGTAATCAGGAGTAATCTTGGTCGATCTGACAAAGGAAAGGGCATAGCTGTTGATGCACAAGAAGATGAAGCCGAGCCTGAAGAAGATCCTGAACTAGATGCTCAATTTCGAGAGGATATCAGGCTTGCCACAGCACTATCCTTGGGACAAAGTGTAGAACACACGAGAGGTCCAGGAGAGACCTCTGGGGTTGCTCGAAATGATGCTGACACTCCTACTCCAACTGCAGCAATCCCCTTGTCCCAAGTGAGTGAATCTGCTCTAGAAGACCAGGTAGCTTCGAGAGGTGAATCCGAGACCTCTGAAGCACATGAGGTGGCACCTAACTCTGTCTTACTACTGCCACCACCTGAGTCCACACCCTCGAATGCAACAGATGAAGCTCAGACAGTTCGAGAGGGTGAAATTTTGTTGCTCCAACTCCCAGGCTTTCCCATCGATATGGTTAATAGGGAAAGGTGGAGTGCACTAGTTGCTCCTGAGNTGAATCCGAGACCTCTGAAGCACATGAGGTGGCACCTAACTCTGTCTTACTACTGCCACCACCTGAGTCCACACCCTCGAATGCAACAGATGAAGCTCAGACAGTTCGAGAGGGTGAAATTTTGTTGCTCCAACTCCCAGGCTTTCCCATCGATATGGTTAATAGGGAAAGGTGGAGTGCACCAGTTGCTCCTGAGATAATAGATATTCCAGATTCACCAGAGCATACTGAAGTGCAAACAAGTGAGCAACAAGAGCAGAATGAGGAGAACCCTGCTGGTTCGAGAGTTGAGGTTCAAGAAGGTGGAAACCGGGAAGCACCTGCCGATGAATCAACTCCTCCAGTAGATGATCACGTTCCCAGCACTGGTTCGAGAGGTAGTGTTGAGAGGGAACCTCAATCAGATGGAAACCGGGAAGCATCTGATACAGAGACTCCCACCTTGGCCATTCCTATCTTACCAGCAGCTGAAGCTGAGGCTCCAGGTTCGAGAGGTGAAGAGCAAGAAGTGATCCATCCCTCAGGTGGAAACCGGGAAGCACCTGACATGGAGCTACCTTCGAGCTCTGATCCCAGTGTCCCTGCTGAACCTCAGGAAGTCAGTCGAGAGGTGGAATCACGAATGCAAGTCATGGGTGGAAATCTGGAAGCACCCAAGTCCCCTCCGACTAGAGGTACCACTCAATCTTCTTCTCCTTCTTCTTCTGACTTTGATCAACAGGCCGAACGAGCTTTCATTGGCGAGGTGCGTCAATTCATGGCTGATCAATCTCAGAGGATGGCTCAACTTGAGCATGTACTTGCTGTTGTTCGAAACGCTGCAATACCTGTGACCGGCTCCGGTGACTCCCAAGCCAATCACGAAGAACTTCTCGAATAAGCAGTGTGGGCTGAGAATGCAGCACAAAGGGCTGCGGATGAGGCTGCGGTAGCTCGAGCAGAGACTGAAAGGATGAGAACTGAATTCGCCGAGTTACGAGCAGAACTTCAAGCCCACCAACGCTCAAGTGAACTTCGACAGGATGT
>NC_044918.1:28490415-28494267 GCF_003576645.1 Ipomoea triloba
AAACTTAGAGTATTTTGTCTGCACATGTTGACTAACATTCAGCCTCTTGGAGAAGTGCCGGTTTATCGAGACCATAAAGATGTCTCGACCACTTGATGTTTCAATCCCATGTATCGAGAGGTCTATCTCTCGAATATTCTTTACGTCTCGAACTCGATAGGTATATCGAGAGGTCATAACCTCTCGAACTTGGCTTGTGTCTCGAGACTTAGTTGATGTCTCGTAGACCCTTATTCCTCCTGAGTTGTCTCGTGCCTGCTTCTGATCTATCTGTTTGCTTACAACACGAAAACTTCTAAGTTGTTCAAACAAGTTTACCTTAAGCTTAAATATTTCCCGAGTTGAGCTCAAATTACCCGGTTGTATTTTCGCTCTTAGTTTACTTATCGAACTTACATTGTTTTGCCTATGTATCGAGACTTGGGGATTCTTACTTAACAGTTGGTATCATCAAAACCTNTGTTAGGAACATCATGTAATAGGTTTTGATGATACCAACTGTTAAGTAAGAATCCCCAAGTCTCGATACATAGGCAAAACAATGTAAGTTCGATAAGTAAACTAAGAGCGAAAATACAACCGGGTAATTTGAGCTCAACTCGGGAAATATTTAAGCTTAAGGTAAACTTGTTTGAACAACTTAGAAGTTTTCGTGTTGTAAGCAAACAGATAGATCAGAAGCAGGCACGAGACAACTCAGGAGGAATAAGGGTCTACGAGACATCAACTAAGNGGTAAACTTGTTTGAACAACTTAGAAGTTTTCGTGTTGTAAGCAAACAGATAGATCAGAAGCAGGCACGAGACAACTCAGGAGGAATAAGGGTCTACGAGACATCAACTAAGTCTCGAGACACAAGCCAAGTTCGAGAGGTTATGACCTCTCGATATACCTATCGAGTTCGAGACGTAAAGAATATNGTAAGTTCGATAAGTAAACTAAGAGCGAAAATACAACCGGGTAATTTGAGCTCAACTCGGGAAATATTTAAGCTTAAGGTAAACTTGTTTGAACAACTTAGAAGTTTTCGTGTTGTAAGCAAACAGATAGATCAGAAGCAGGCACGAGACAACTCAGGAGGAATAAGGGTCTACGAGACATCAACTAAGTCTCGAGACACAAGCCAAGTTCGAGAGGTTATGACCTCTCGATATACCTATCGAGTTCGAGACGTAAAGAATATTCGAGAGATAGACCTCTCGATACATGGGATTGAAACATCAAGTGGTCGAGACATCTTTATGGTCTCGATAAACCGGCACTTCTCCAAGAGGCTGAATGTTAGTCAACATGTGCAGACAAAATACTCTAAGTTTGGAGAAGAAGAATATCATGGAGATAAAATATTGAAGAGGTGCTGAGCGGGAGGTTTCAAAATGGACGGAAGTGGATGACACGTCAGACCTCCACCACAAACGGTCAAGAAGTGCACCAATCCTGAAGTGGTCAGATTCCCCAAACAAGGAATGATGGGAACATAAAAAGAGTAACTTTATCCAAAAGAAGCAAGTGAAGCATGAGCTCAAGAAAGTGGAATATGGAATATTCACTACAAAACAAAAGGCTCAAGTTACAAGACCACTACTCCATGAAATATGCTGAAAATATGCAAGACCCATGATCAGCATGGGAGACAAATTTCAAACGGAATAATTTTCCCTCCAACGGAATTATTCCTCTACTCTCATATATAAGGACGTAAAGACACAAAGAAAAGAAGTAGTGAAAAACAAGGAGTTGGGAAAAGAGGTCAAGAGGTTAACAAGAGGTGTCTGATAAAAACGTTCTAGTGCAAAGTGCTTAACTTGGAATATCATCCTGATATTCAATACAGCGAGAGAACACATCTTAGTGTTCGAAGAGAGTTACAAAGCTAAACTGTTATACATCCAGAAGGTGACCAAAGCTGCTCTACATCAAAGCTGATTCAACGATAGCTTGTGGTCAGATTGGAGATTGTTACATTCAACTGTGACTATCAACAACATCTTGCTTTGGATTAAGCAAGGGAGGCGGAGTATCCTGGCTGCTGTCCGAGCGAAAGAAACCTGAGGCTTGACGCGGGCTTGGTGATCAAAGGTCAAGCGCTCGAGAGGTGGAGTAACTGGAAGCAGGGAGAAAAACCTGAGGAGAGGCGGAGTAACCTGGCTGCTGTCCGAGCGAAAGAAACCTGAGGCTTGACGCGGGCTTGGTGATCAAAGGTCAAGTGCTCGAGAGGTGGAGTAACTGGAAGCGGGGCGAAAAACCTGAGGCTTGAGGCGGGCTTGGTGATCAAAGCTCAAGCGCTCGTTATTGTACTAGAAAGGGAAGTTTTTAGTGCAATCCTTCCAGGGAGTTTCTGGAAGAAGAGTGGAAGTAGGCGGGTTGGCCGAACCACTTAAAAATCTCTCTTGCATTTACTTTCTGTTTTTATCTCTCGCTAACTTCTCGATTGCACTGCATATAATCACACCTCTCGAACTAACCCAAACTCGTGCTAACTAAAAGGGGATAACATTTCCGCTGCGCATAAAACTTTGTCTTCACCTCGTGAGGTATCGAACCTAAACATCCTAAGTTCAATACACACGAGAGGTCGAAAAGATTTGCAAAATCTTATACAAGTCTATTCACCCCCCCCCTCTAGACTTGTACCCCATCCCCTTGGGACCAACACAAACAAGTTTACCTTAAGCTTAAATATTTCCCGAGTTGAGCTCAAATTACCCGGTTGTATTTTCGCTCTTAGTTTACTTATCGAACTTACATTGTTTAGCCTATGTATCGAGACTTGGGGATTCTTACTTAACAGTTGGTATCATCAAAACCTATTACATGATGTTCCTAACAGTGTAAAATAAAGAAAAGTAAAGTGGAGATTGGGGCTTTAGGCTTTTCCATGTGGTTTATCTTTAGTTGGTTTTGCGAGTGCAAGTTGTGGAATAGACTAGGGAGTTCATGACACACTACCAAGTGGCGTCACACTTTAGACTCCCACATCCTCATTCGGTTGGGGCTTTTCATCGAACATTTTGTCTACCACTCCTCTCGGATCTTGTCTTTTTCGGACTAAGAGCGGAGATGTGGGTGAACTAGACTCGTGAGTGGTCGCTGTCGCGCACACACTCACTTCCTTTGGGTTTGCTACCTAATGTGGCCACAAAAGGCACAAAGCTTGAAGAACATCATCCGCACAAGTTCAACATCCAACAAGCAAGCAATTCACAAATCAAAGCAATAATATTAAACATCCACATAGATCTACCATGGGGCCACCAATCCCCTATCTAATCTACTCTAGCATACTAAGAAACAAGAAAAAGAAAGGAAAATTCAAAGAAACAAGTATTGAATTAGAATTTGAAGAGAATGGTTACCACCCTTGAAAAAGGGGATCTTTACAAGCCTTGATCTTGAATTCTCAATCTTCCTTCTTGCCCTTGATCTATTCTAAACTATGAAAGGAATTTTCCCCCAAGAGGGGAGAAAACCCTCTAGATCTATCTACTCTATTCTATCCTATGCTATGAATTTCTTATCTCTTTTTTTTTTCTTTTTTAGGTTTAGGGCAAAAGGGATTTATATAGGTGACAAAGAAAGAGGAACAAATTTCCCAAAATGGCCCTTGGCCCGACCACGCTTGTTCACACGCGTGTGAGCGGCGTGGTGGCTCTCTGGAATAATTTCACGCCTAGCCACACGTGTGTGAGGTTGCGTGGGACGCTACTGCATTTCGGCTCGTTTGTCTTTTGCTCTATTTTAGCTTCAAATCCCTCTCCAACCTGTGAAATACTTCCAAAACTCTTCCTAGAAATGTTGTTAGAAGAAATTGATCGCATTTGAGCTAAAATGCATGCAATTGTTGTAATCGGA
>NC_044918.1:28494310-28551638 GCF_003576645.1 Ipomoea triloba
CGATCAAGTGATGTGTAGGTGTTCGGAGTTGAGCGGGTGAAATCCCCTACACTATCTACCAAGACTGCTAAACTCGTGCCAACCAAATGTAAGAAATATGCTAAGTAAGTCAAGGTCTCGAGAGATGGATATTTCATGAGAAGATTTTTGTTCACATCTTTCAAGCATGCAAGTGACAAAAGAGTTTTCACCTTGTATTTTCTAGGGGCCTTAAGCCGATTCGACTAGTGGGACCGATGCTCACCCCTTAGCCAATTTCCAACCTAACGCCAAAGCCTCTTTACATAATATAAGTGAGGGCAGGGACATGGACCGCTCATCGCCATGGCTTGGGCGATCACTCTATTTTCTCGCTTCCTAGGATAACGTCATCAGGTTACCCGACTTCACATGGAGATCCATGCTTTTTCGAAGGTCAGTGCAATGGGTGCCTGAATCCTAGCGAAGTGGCTCACCTCCTCTCTATTATCTCATCTTTCAAGATCTCTTCGGGGTAACCGACTTCACATGGATCTCCATACTCTTTCGAAGACAGTGCAATGGTTACCCCTTATCCAGACAAGATGGCTCACCTCACTTTTATCTCAAGGAATGGCCTTTTGCCTTTATTCACGTTTCACCATATCAACCCCTCATGTCTTTTTCTAGGGATTAGGGATTGTTTTCACTCAGAGCTCACTTAGGCTCTCCTTTTGCCCCATGTCCTGCTAAAATTAATTCAGTTTCCAAGCCTCGCTATTCTTATCTTTCTAAAACTCAAAGGATTCACACTCCCACTTTGAGAGATCCTTGACTGGGGTCCAAACAAAATACAAGGTGAAAGCATGCAAGCACTTCATCAAAAATTTTCAATTTGGGTCGGTATGTGCAAGTTGGTGCAAAGTGAAGCTTCCAAAGCATATTTAGGACATTCAATCCTTGGCACAAGGTTAGGAGCCCTCCTAGATAGTATTGGCAATAACACACCCTCTAGGTTCCTATACCTTATCACTTAATCAATCAACTGTTTCAAGAAGCATACACCCTTTACACCCTTTCCACACTTTAAAAATAAACATCGTCCTCGATGTTTCCATAAGGAACGGAGGAAAAAGGATATATGTTTAAGGGTTCTACACACGCCCCTTTTCCACACTTAAAAGTGCGAACTGGGCTAAAAAAATTCTAACAAATAGACTACATCCGACACAACAATTTTATGCAGCTCTTCATTTGTGATTCTAGAAAATAAAGCAAACCAAAACAGGGCATTGAATTAGGATAAAAGAAATACTTACAATTTGTATCCTTATCAAAGTTTTGCAATCTATGTATGCCCTTCAAAACTTGGTCAGAGTAAAGGTAAGGAAATAAATTAGAAGTTGAAGTTATACCTTTTAAGATTGGTCTTTCATGGTGGTTGGTGGAGTGGTCCCTTCTTCTTCTTTGTGGGTTGCCTCCCATAAGCGCCACGTTTAACGTCTTTGGCTAGACGAAACGTGCAAGATAAAACATAAACAGGAATATAGCTAAAAATATAAACAAAAGTAAAGAGATTGTCCACAATCAATTGTTCAGAATTATCATATCACAAGTTATCATCATCAGAATTTGTCTTTTCTCTTCTTCAGTTTCTTCCTTCCTTCATGCTCTCTTGATTTCCCTGATCTCTCTCGAGATCTCATCCAACTTTTGCATTTGCTCCAAGTGCAATTGGTATTGGAAATTTTGGAGGGATCTCCAATCAGTGACCGGGGTGAACCAGCTCGGAATGTTGAAGGTAGAGGAGTTGGGGTCTTGCTCTTCATGTTGTGGTGGAGGTACAGACGGTCCGGGCTCTCTTGGTGGTGGAGAATACATTGAAGAATCCAACGGCGAGTACATTTCCGAGAGAGACCGGGAATTGAATGACATCGGAGAAGGAGTGAATCCTGGGGATGTCATGGGCATGTTAGCGTGATCATCCGCCATCTCCTCATCTACCCTCGTTCGCACTAGTTGTCTCAAGTGAAGTCTTGCGACGTCCTCGGGAGTTAAAGGAACTATGTGAGCTCCTGGAAGCCGATGTTCAAACCAATTCATTTTCATTTGATTGCCCAGAGAGATGCATAGCCTCGTCACCAAGGGGCCTATAAAGATTGCCCTAGCGGACTCTTGCTGTTGCGCAACAAGCAAGTTCCTGCAAATCGCGCTCATGTTTACCGAGTTCCCGGTGTCCATACTCCATAGCATGAACAGCTCCGCCTTTGAGACTCGGTCATATGTCTCAGGTCTTTCTTCCCATGAATGAGCGATCACCTTCCATAAAACCTTTAAATCCTCCCTTACAATCTGAGAGATTCTTACCCTCGACCCTTCCCATTCGACTCCTTGTCTTGCGATAATCAACCAATATTTTCTCGGAATGTCCCTGTCTCCAAAGTCGTGCCTTAGTCTCCTATACCAATTCTTCGACTGGTCTTCCTCATTGTAAAATCCAAGGAGGACACCTAAACGGTTGGCCGATATGTTATAGTCCTGGTTGAAGAGTCTAAACTTAATGGTAGGGCTGTAGAGATCTCCAGCCACTCCGTCAACCTTCAAGCTCGCGATAAACTCATGTACTAGAGGGATAAAAGTATCATGTCTCCAGCTTAACAGATTGTTCCAATATGGCTCTGCAATCAACCTCTCCAGTCCATATTTGCACTCATAATCCTCCAATACTATCAAGTCTACATATCTCCATTGCACAATAGGGTAGTTCAACAACTGCCTGTATCGCCCTAGCATGGTTGCTGTCATCAGTAAAATCTGAGTCCCGGTGGGTACTTCAATATAGCGAGTGTTAGCGTCCCTAGCACTGTTTTCTTCTGCCGGGGCTTTCCCTCTTTGGAGCCTTTGAGCAATCTGTTGTGCAAGGTCATATGGCGAAGACATCTTTCCTATAACATGGGTAATCAAAGCAACACAAGGAAAAAAAAAACTTGCCAATCTTAAATATTGATTATGAACAATATTGCACATATCTAAAGAAAGGATCATAAGAATTCATTGCATGCAACCATTATTTTGATATCCATCAACAATGCTATCCTATACATGCAAGAACTAGCTCATACCATTCCATACTCATCTCATAGTCAAAAGGTCAATATATGGTCAACTTCATCTTTTACCTCTAAACTAGCTCAAGGTTGAAAAATGGAAGCATCATGAAAGTTAAAATTGGACCAACTAACTAGTTAGAATATAGCAATATAGTGCCTATAGAGTAGGAAAGTTGCAAACTTTACCCACCATGCTTACTATATCAACAAGGATCTCATCATGACAAGAGAATACCCAAATCAAGCAATTTCAAGATCTAGTCACAAAGAGATGTTAAAACATGAAATTTATAGTCTATAGAAGCAATGTAGGCTCAATACAAGTCTATCAAGTCATCCCATAACAATATATCTCAAGAAAAATATCATACAAGAAAAACCCATGGAGATATTCTTCAAAATAGAACAAGTTCTTCATTAAACAAGTAAATAGAAAAGAAGAGTGTGTTCATACCTTGGAAATGACTTAAGATCTTTGAGAAAAGTTGAGAGACTTGGAAGGAAATGCTTAGAAAGTGTATATTTTCAGCTTGGGAGAGTGCTTGCTCGTGGTGGGGAAGAAATGAAGCAAGGAAAGGGTTTTAAACCACTTCGCGCGAAAATCCGCGAAAAGTCTGGTGCCTGTCCACGCACGCTACCACGCGTGGTGGTAGGCGTGGGAGCTTCTCTGGTTTATTCCCACGCCTGCTCACACGCGTGTGAGCGGCGTGGCGGCTCTCTGGAAATTTTCCACGCCTAGCCACACGCGTGGTGGTGGCGTGGAAGGCGTGTTGTGAGAAAGCTTACCTTGTTTCCCTTCCTTTCTTTGCTAGTGATGATGTTCGTCGATTGATTGCGGGCAACTTATAACTCTCGGGTGTTTAATCTGTACTTGTTAGCTCAACCGAGGTTATAGAAACATTATTGAAATAAGACTAAGTAAAACATACTATAGAAAATAAGAAAACTTTTTAGAAAAAGTAAGATAACATTGGGACTGCCTCCCAAGTGCGCCATGGTTTTACGTCTCCTGGCCAGACGTAATGTGGCCTATCCTTCAAGGCACACAGATTTCGGGACCCGACCAAGCGTCCCGTGAACCTTAGCTTCAAGGAATGTCCCAAGATGGGAAACATCCTTGAATACCCACAAAGATAAAGGAATATCAACATGTATAATTGGAAAAACTTTAGCATTAAACACCCTCCTTAATTCTTCTAGGATGGTGTCTATTCCCTTTTCTTTTTCCTTTCTTCTCCCCCTAAAGATTTTCTCGTTCGTTTCAAACCATATCCCCACACTCCCTTCCTCATTCTCGAGTGTGGTCAACTCTCTCCACTCAACTCTCTCCATAAGATCAAACGTGTAAGACCTATCTTTTCACATCATCTCTTCCTCACACTCCTTTTCTTCATCACTCCACTCTATTGGATTAGAAAAATCACTCACACTCTCACACGAATAGAATGAAGCATCATCCCCTTCACTCACTATCTCACTTTCACCCAAGACAAAGGATTCATTTTCCACAAAGTTAAAGCAATCATACTCATATTTAAACAAAAGAGAATCCTTATAGTCATTAATCAATATACCAAAATTTTCCAAGGAATCATCCTCCCGAAATTTAAAGCAATCATAATCACATATGGTAGAAATGTTAAAGCGAAGGGAGTCATCTATAAGGGTGTTTTCAAAAAGAACACAGGGATTTTTTAGATTATTATTACAAAGGAGATTAGGAATTTTACCATATTTCGGCTCTTCATCTTCCCATACCATTTCGATGTCTTCATCCTCACTCTCCATCTCTACCTCCTTTTGATCTTCCAATTCGAGAATTGGGACTTCTTCAAGCACCAGGGCATAACAATCCTCTACTCCTTCGAAACTCTCCTCTCCTTTAGCATTTTGCGCATTTTCGACTTCTTGTACGATCCCTGGATGGGCTTCCAAAGCGGGGATGTCATCCATGACGGTGGAGTTGGCTCGTGGCTCATTCATCTTCATGAGCTCCTCCATCATGGACATCATCTTCGTTTCAACTTCTTCTAATGGAAGTCCTTCTTTCCGGAGGGTAGCTAGATAGTCCTTTAGTTCGCTCTTGATTTCGGTTTTCAGTTTAGCCGTATCCTCCTTGGCCATCCTAGTGAATTCGTCAATTTTTGCTTTTAAAATTTCAATTTCATCGGTGGCCGGTGGAATGCAATCGCAAGGATCTATATGGGTATTATATGGGTAAGAGGGTAGTGTTTCAAAGGAATAGGTAGTATTGTTTTCTTTGCGGTTTTGTGATGGAGGTGGGTAATAAGTGTTTAGTTGGGAAGTAGGGAATGAATTTGACTCGGAAGTATAGCTTGGGTCGATTGTTCTCATTATTTGTACAAGCTTACTCTCTATGCTTTGGGATATTTCTTTGGAGCTTAATGAGTCAATTTCTTGAAAATATGGTGATTGTGAAGGGTAATTTTCTTGGAAGGGTGGAGGTGGTGTTTCATATGGGTACGGGTGATGATTGGGCATATGAAATGGATACGGATATGGAGGTGGTAATTGGTGATGTGGAAACGGATAATGGTATGTGGGTGGAGGGTAAGTATAGGTAGAATGGGGGTAATAAGGATATGGTTGGGGTTGAGGATTTGTATAGGATTGTCCTCTATGGTGTGGGTAACCATAGGGATTCATTTTAGCACTTATTGGCAAGCTTCAATTGATTTTTCAACAAAAATTTCCTGCACAATAGCTTGGCCAACAACAATATTTTGCAACTAAAAGTAGTTGCAAGTGAGCACAAGATATACAAGGCAATTTAAGCTCACTTCTCAAACAAGGAACAAAAGTAAGAAAACAAAATAAAATAAACAAAAAGAAAGCAAT
This sequence comes from Ipomoea triloba, assembly GCF_003576645.1. NCBI lineage: Eukaryota > Viridiplantae > Streptophyta > Magnoliopsida > Solanales > Convolvulaceae > Ipomoea > Ipomoea triloba. The sequence continues at coordinate 28,500,238 of NC_044918.1, forward strand.
TCAAGAACTCTTAAAATTCTACTTCTAAGATGTCAACACTATTCGAAACCGTTTGCCATCCCCGGCAACGGCGCCATTTTGACAGATGATGTATGTATGGGGTGAGTGGATGTGAAGGGTGGTAAGTGATAAAACGAAGAGTTAAACTCCCCGAGTGTCGTGTCTCTCAAGGATGGCGACTGGGAACTGAGTTAGTATGTTGGCATCTAAGAGGTTGAAGAGAAAGAGTTACGGAAGTGCTAAGGGTTGGGTTCATTTGTAAGAAGGGGAAGGTTGATAGTGGTTGTGTAAAATAAAGAAAAGTAAAGTGGAGATTGGGGCTTTAGGCTTTTCCATGTGGTTTATCTTTAGTTGGTTTTGCGAGTGCAAGTTGTGGAATAGACTAGGGAGTTCATGACACACTACCAAGTGGCGTCACACTTTAGACTCCCACATCCTCATTCGGTTGGGGCTTTTCATCGAACACTTTGTCTACCACTCCTCTCGGATCTTGTCTTTTTCGGACTAAGAGCGGAGATGTGGGTGAACTAGACTCGTGAGTGGCCGCTATCGCGCACACACTCACTTCCTTTGGGTTTGCTACCTAATGTGGCCACAAAAGGCACAAAGCTTGAAGAACATCATCCGCACAAGTTCAACATCCAACAAGCAAGCAATTCACAAATCAAAGCAATAATATTAAACATCCACATAGATCTACCATGGGGCCACCAATCCCCTATCTAATCTACTCTAGCATACTAAGAAACAAGAAAAAGAAAGGAAAATTCAAAGAAACAAGTATTGAATTAGAATTTGAAGAGAATGGTTACCACCATTGAAAAAGGGGATCTTTACAAGCCTTGATCTTGAATTTCCAATCTTCCTTCTTGCCCTTGATCTATTCTAAACTATGAAAGGAATTTTCCCCCAAGAGGGGAGAAAACCCTCTAGATCTATCTACTCTATTCTATCCTATGCTATGAATTTCTGATCTCTTTTTTTTTTAGCTTTTTTTGGTTTAGGGCAAAAGGGATTTATATAGGTGACAAAGAAAGAGGAACAAATTTCCCAAAATGGCCCTTGGCTCGACCACGCTTGTTCACACGCGTGTGAGCGGCGTGGTGGCTCTCTGGAATAATTCCACGCCTAGCCACACGCGTGTGAGGTTGCGTGGGACGCTACTGCATTTCGGCTCGTTTGTCTTTTGCTCTATTTTAGCTTCAAATCCCTCTCCAACCTGTGAAATACTTCCAAAACTCTTCCTAGAAATGTTGTTAGAAGAAATTGATCGCATTTGAGCTAAAATGCATGCAATTGTTGTAATCGGAAGTCAAAACGATGCGCTTTTAATCTAATAAAGACCCCTTATAAGTGCTATCCTTGGCGCTTATCACTCCCCCACTGTTCCTTTTTTTTTTTTTCTTCTTCTTTAATATGAAATAACATAGATTTTATACAATGAATGACACTCATTTTTTTTTTATAAATAACACTCTTTTTTTAATACACTTATGAATTATCAATTATATATACAATTCTACTCATTTTCTGAAAAATGAACCAAACACAAAGACTATTTTTTGAAATGCAACCAAACACTATAAATGAAAGTATTTTTTGAAAAATGAGTTATTTTTCAGAAAACATTTTTTTGATTTTCAAATAAGCTCGAAGTAAGTTCTCCTAAGAATGTTGCCTAATAAATTATGAATAGAATTATAATAATTCTGCATTCGTAATAAATTACAACAAATCATGTACAATAACTCATAATTATTAGTTGATTGATTGAATGAAAATTGTGGGTGTGTTTGGTTTATGGATTTACACACTATGAATGTGAATTTAAATCATAGTTAATGTTTGGTTGACAACTTTTTAATACACAACTATGAAATTTGATTACCCCTTCAATTAAAAACACATTTCTTAATTAAAAAAGGTATCATTCCATCTTATTGGTAATATGATTTTTAAGTTTGGATTAGTGCTTTCATATTTTTGTTTTGATTTTTTTTGTTCATATTTGTGCTTTGGATGTCATTATATTAGGATCAATTGCCTTGATTTTTTGTTTTTGTATTTTTAAAACCTTTATTCCCATTATATGGTCATACATAACCAAACATCAATATTGGTAATCATTCTAATTTCACCCTACTAACAAACATGCAAAATACTTTCACCAATACTCATACCATTATCAAGTATTTAATTTTCATTTCGATTCCGATTCTCATGTGCGAACCAAACACACCTTGTGTTCTTATCCAACTATAAATTTAAATGGATAATATGACTTTACGTCTATTAGTTTATACATTTTATTTCCATTGAATAAAAAAAAAAAAAAAAGGGAAAATTGTAATTTTTGCCCCTCCATAATATGCCAATTATCAATGTCACCCCTGAATTATTAATGGTGTAAATGTTGCCCCTCAATTTTCAAAAATGGTACATATATTGCCCCTCCCGTACCGACAGGGGGACAATATTTACACCATGGGAGGGGCAATATATGTACCGATTTTTAAAATTAAGGGGCAATATTTACACCACTAATAATTCAGGGGTGACATTGATAATTGACATATTATGGAGGGACATAAATTACAATTTTTCCAAAAAAAAACATCGCACGCTATTGATAGGCTTGTAACATTTAGGTACACGAATCATATTTCATCCATTTGACCACTTCTATTGAGACACATCAATTATTTTATAAAACTAGGTTGAGATGTTACTAAATTTGTATTATTTTAGGTTGGATGGTCTGTTGAAAATTAATATGTTATGTTGATTGAAAGTTGTATGGAGGATTGTTTTGGTGCCATCATTGATAACTGGCCATGTGAAGTATCGATCATTCAATTCTAACTTAATTGGCTAGCTAGCTAACTCTCTATCTGCCAATCTCATCTCAAATATTTTTTTGATTGCTATAATTTAATTGATAATGGTAATACATACATTTACAAACTATTTACGTACAAATTATTGTACGAGATAGACTGCGCGTCAGCACGTATTGTGTTAACATGTGATGTGCTACATTATTTTCGTACATATTAATGATTGTTCCATCATTCACAGTACTTCCAGTTCTGAACAGATAGAATAATATATTATAATAATTTAATTTAGATTCTCTTTTATATAATTTTAAATATAAAATAAAAAGTAAAATATTTTTAAAAATCCGTAAAATACAAAAGTATTTAGGTCTTTAATTATAAATTTTTTAAATAAAAATAAAAATATAGCGGGTCAAAAAATTATCATGCCACAATAATACTAAGACACAAAAAAAAAAATTTTAGAAAAAAATGACTAAAAATGAACTATTATCTATAAATCTAGGACCAAAGAGTTTCTTTCTTCTGTCTATAACATGATGATCTCCATGTGCCAAGTACTCCAAAAATGTCCGGGATGTGATCCGTACATGATTGTGCGTATGTATATCCATTTGAGCAGTTTTATATTCAATTTTTAATCATGCATTAAGAAGTCAATGATGGATAATTGTTAAACAAATAATCAAATAATTCTCTTGTCATTGCACCTTAACGTATTGTGGTTCCTAGCAGCAAGATAACAGGCTGGCCGGGATGGGGCTATGAAATATAAATTAAAATGAGATACGTTAGTACTTAGTACTTCAAAAGCTAACTACTCTAAATGGTAGTCATTGAGATTTGAGTTGCACACCTTACGCGTAAAAGAAAGTGGGTCTTTTATATATATATAGTGGTGGAATTCCCTTCTTTTTTCAATGTGGAACAAGGGCTTGTTACAAGTCTTTCCACCTTTATATCAATCTCTTCTTCTCATTACGAAGAATCCGAATCTCTTTTGATCCATCCTAAATTGATAGTGGACTCCACATATATTTGTACCATAAAATAGTCACTTACAATGTCATTTTATGCTATTTTTCTAACAATAGCATGGATATGTGAATCTAAATTTACTAGATCAAGACCTGAACTGAGAATAAATCACTTTACAATTTTCGAATTTGATGTTTTATTTTTTGCCTTGGTCGGTTTGAATACCCGATATATGATAACCCGTGTATATATAATATATCATATCCATACGATATTGTATGAGATATGATATATAATGAGTATTTGACTTGGTTAAAATTTTATTGAGTTCAACTTTTTAGACCCAAGAGCAATTTTTAGAAACGCTGCTAATTGCAGCATTTTAGAATAGCTTTTCTAGGATTTTTTTTTTATAATTATATTATATTAATAAATTTATAAATGTTAATATTAAAATATTTTTAAAAATATTCTATAACTAATAATTGACATTTTTTTATTTGACATCTACTTTATTATTTATTAAATATAATTATTTATAACTAGTATTTTCGACCGTGCGTTGCACGGAATTAATTTGTTATAATATTTTAAAAATATTTGGATCGATATACAATTATATAAATTATAACATCGAATATTATATAGCGCAATTGATGAAATTAGTTGGATTGATTATGTTTTCTGATGTTTTCTTTGCTTGAATTAGAGTAAATAATTGTCCAATTACCCGTGCGATTCACAGATAAATTTTTGTATTATTTATTTAGATAATAAAATTAAAGAAATTATTTTTAAAAAAATTTTATATTGAACATGTACATTTATTTGATTATACGATTAGTGCAAAAGTATCACTCAATTAATTGAATAATATATGACTTGTTTGTTTACCATTATCTTAAAAAGATCTATATTTTTTTTAATATAACTTAAGTAATTATATTATTACAAAAATAAATATGGAAAAATGAGAAATAATTTAACTTTAATTATTACGTAGTATAAAAATAAATTCAACAACCAATATTTAGCTTAATTACGATAATAATTATTAAGCAATTATTATTAGTCAATTACACTAAATTAATTATTTTTCGTTAATAGAAATATCAATTCGTATATACAAAAATTATTACTATTATATATTAAATATTTTCGACCTTCTGCAGTGTTCATGTCACACGTGTACATATTAATTTAATCAACGACATCTAAAGTTGGTGAGGGATTGCTCAACCTTCTAGTTAATAAATATTAATTATTATGGAGTACTATTTATTAATATAATTAATAATTAATATAATTAATTAATTAATATTTAATTTATATAATTATAATAATATAATTGCCGATTATATTTTCAATGAAATATTAATATATTCATTTTATTTTTTCTAATATTTTAATTTCCTTTTGAGTATATTCATTTCCTTTTTCCTTTATAATTAGAATTGTTTATTGTCATTCATTTTTCCTTCATAATTTTTTCCTAATATTTCATTTGTTGGTTACTAATTCTTTTGTAGGGAAAGCTATGGTATATTTCCAGTGAAATATTAATATATTCATTTCATTTTTCCTAATATTTCATTTCCTTTTAAATATATTCATTTCATTTTTCCTTCGTAAAAAGAATTAATATTAATCTCCATTCCTTTTTCCTTAATAATTTTTTCCTAATATTTCATTTGTTGGTTACTAATTTTTTCATATGGAAAGTTGTGTCATATTTCCAGTGAAATATTAATATATTTCTTTCGTTTTTCCTAATATTTCATTTCCTTTTAAATATATTCATTTCCACTTTCCTTCATAAAAAAATTATTATTCATTCCCATTTTTTTTCCTTCATAATTTTTTCATAATATTTCATTTGGTGGTTACTAATTTGTTTATAGAGAAAAATGTGTTATATTTCCAGTGAAATATTAATATGTTCATTTCGTTTTTCCAAATATTTTATTTCCATTTGAATATATTTATTTCCTTTTTCCTTCATAAAAAGAATTAATATTATTTTACATTATTCCTTTTTCCTTTATAATTTTTTCCTAGTCATTCATTTGGTGGTTACTATTTTTTTCGTAGTGAAAAGTTGTGTTATATTTCCAATGAAATATTAATATATTCATTTAAGTTTTAATAATATTCCATTTTCTTTTTAGTATATTCATTTCTTAATATTGCTTTCCATCCATTCCTTTTTCTTGATAATAATTGCCAATTAATTGGCCTGATTCCATGCCAATTAGTAAGAAAATATTAATAACAGATTCCCGTGTAATATTTATTTTCTTTTCATTCATAAAAATTTATTATTAATTTCCATATGATTAAAAAGTAATATAATTATAAAAATATAATTGTTGAATATATTTTCAGTAAAATATTAATAAATTCATTCTGTTTTCATTCTAAATAATTAATATAATTACAATTATAATATAATTTTCGATTATATTTCTATTGAAATATGAATATATTCATTTCCTTTTTCCTTCATATAATCATTTCCATTTTTATCCTTCATAATTTTTTGCTAATATTTCATTTGGTGGTTACTAATTTTTGCATAGGGAAAGCTATGTTATATTTATAGTGAATTTTTATTATTAATCTCCTTTTTCATTTGGCCTGATTCCTATGCCAATTAGTAACATAATATTAATAACAGATTTCCGTGTGTAATATTTATTTCCTTTTTTATTCATAAAAAGATTTTAATATTCATTTCCATTTATATTTGTGTATATTTGTTTGGGGTATAATTGCCAATTATATTTCCAATGAAATATTAATATATTAATTTTATTTTTCCTTCATAAATATTAATATAATTATAATAATTTAATTGTCAAAATAAATTCAATTCTTTTTTTTGTTCAATTTTCAATCAAATATTAATATTAATTTACTTTTTCAAATGCCATAAATTCTGTGCCGTTTAATTTCCAATTAATTATTTTTTTAATATTCTTTTTTTTTGAACTATAATTTCACCTCTAAACATGATATGAATAAACGAATAAAACAACTACATATTCAAAGTAATGTAAAACCATGAAATGTTAAGATTTAAAAAAATTACACAAATTTAAAATTTGAAATCTTTAATGCCCAAAAACATAAAATGTCTATGATTTCAACAGAAAAATATTTTATTAATTGCTTCTCAACTTTCACATCCATCTCTTAACAGATCCATTATCCTTTGCATCACATTGCTTATTAGGCTCAAAATATCTGCATTTATAATTAAAGAATCAAGAGAGCTGGAAATATAAGATTTCAAATATAAAAGAATAGTTAAAAAATCAATTAAAAAAGAATAGTTAATACTTAGAATAAAATTTGTAGTTATTTGACAAATTAGCTTACATTTCGACAATTGAAGCTACCAACAATTAACCCCAGCGCTTGTGATTGCAAAATATAAGAACCTGCAATGAATGTAACCAAAAAAATCAAAAAAAAAAAAGATAAGATAAGAACAGTAAAAAAAAAAGCAGTAAATATATCAAACTTTTAGGGAGAAGGGTGGTTCTTCATATGTACATTGATGTTTACACAAATGAAAAAACAACAGAACTAAGAGAGATTAAAATTGGTGGTGGTAGTGGTGGACTGAGTTTCTTCTTGTATTTATAGCCATAAAGAGAGAGATGCAGAGATATTATTGTTAATTGGTAATAATTGGTAATTGGTAATTGGTAATTCATTTGATTACCATTCATATGTTTTCACCATTGACATAATAATAACATATCTTTTGGTAATAATTGCTAATTTGGTAATAAATAAATGAAATTGTAAACAAATAGGTATTGGAATATAATATATATGAAATTCAATTATAATTAATAGAATTCCATACAATTATAACTAATATATTTTTATATATTATTATATCGATTCTTATTCTACCATAATAAATAAATAAATAAATCTATACCATAAACATTTGTCAGTGGTATTACATTAATGCATGTATATGTATTAATCTATATGAAATACAAATATATTATCATAATAATTAATTACCATAAACAATTTTAAGTGGTATTACATTAATGCACGTATATGTATTAATCTATAAAATATAAATATACTATCATAATAGTTAATTACCACAAACATTTTCCAGTGGTATTACATTAATGCACGTATATGAATTAATCTATAAAATACAAATATACTACTATAATAATTACCATAATTACTAATAAGGAATTACCATAATTACTAATAACTAATTACCAATCTATACTATTATTAATATATTATGATTACCATAATTACTAATATTATGATAGAATAATATTAATTAATTATAATTAGAATAATAATTACCATATTACTAAAATGCCCCTACGTTTGGGCAGGAAATTTTGGAGGAGGATAATGTTTTTATATATAGTATAGTATAGATCAATAATTAATAATTACTATATAATCATTAAATTATTTTTATAAAATATATGCATGTCTTTAATTTATACATATTTTTACATATTAAATACTAAATCATAAATAGATAATTTTATCAAACATCTATCTACAAACCACTAAAATATTCTTCTGGTAAAAGCGTCTAACAAAATATGCTATTTTTCAACCAAATCGATAACCGCTAACTTGTAGCTGTTGACTGCCAACAAGACCAGCCAATGCCTTAATTTATTTTGAAAAGTTAGAGAAAACTCTTTTAATGCAAGCAAAGAAACACAAATTAAAGTCTAGAAAATAGCTCATGAACACAACTATATATTATCATTATTATGCTATAGATTGCTATATAGGAGTTCCAAGGAGCATAAATTTTAAATTATTATTTTTTTTAAAAAAAATTAGCCTGGAAGAATTCACCTTCTACAATTATAAATACAAGTTCATTATATTCCAAAAGAGAAAGATTTAAAAGATGTAAAGAATTGAGAACCTTGTATTTCTTTACATATAGTTTACAACCATATATATACAACATGAATGAATGGTAAAAAAGAGCTTACAAATTAAAGAAAGAGAATATGTAGCAAAAATAAATAACAAAGAATGACCAAAAGTTAATTTAAGGATTAACGATCATGAAATAAAATAATGGAAATAGCATTGCATGTAAATGATTACATAGTCCATGATTTTCTCTTCCAAATACTCCCCTCAAGCTGAGGCATGAAGATCCCAAATGTTCAATTTGGACAAGAGATAGTGAAATTGAGTTTTAGCAAGACCTTTGGTGAACAAGTGTGCTATATATTTTCTCATAAGATCGAGGTAATTGTATGTGGTTGTGGAGTATTTCTTTGGAAGCTATTCATTTATGTACAAAACGACAATCCATCTCAACATACTTTGTATGCTCATGTAAGTTGTAACACTGGGTTTGTGGTGATATGGAGGGCAATAATTTGGTTGTTACAATGAAGTATGGTAGGTACACAAATTGAGCAATATATAGTCATAGTATAAACCATGGCACGGTATTCTGTATTGACCGATGAGCCAGTTACAACACTGTTTCTTGGTGCGCCATAAGATAGGGGCAGAACTAAGATGAACGAAATATATAGTCAATGGTGAAGCATCGAGTAATATGACAACCTCCCCAATCTACATCACAAAAAGGCCTCATTGTCAAGGGAGTTTTGAAACGAATATAATACAATTGTTATAGCATGGACCAGCTGGGTCCACCTTACATGCATCGTGGACACAGGTCTAAAAATTATTAATATATTATGTGTCTTCAGTTAATAAATTGTGTCAGTATGAATATATGTTTAGGGTGTAAAAAAACATTAAAAAAAAAACACCAAAAATAATTTTTTTTTTTAAAGTTCTAAAGTTCAAATTTGTTAGGTTGCGTATAAAAGTTTTAAAATTATTTTAAACATTGTGTACTAATTATCTTGTATCGCTATGCTTTTACGAACATGCATCGATTTTTAGCATTGTTGAATAGTATTTTTTTTCTTTTGAATAATGTCCATCTTAGACATTTATTTCATTGTGTTAAGTGCATTATTCCGAATAATTGTATACATAATTGTTAAATAATAAAATAATTCGTAATTTAAAAATTGTCATCAATAGTTAGGGAATAATAGCATGGCCATCATTCTTTGGCTAGAGAAACCATTGTTAAATGCATCCACAGATTTCCGCCAGAGAAACCATGGTTTTCAGCCAGAGAAACGTAACAAATTTCACTCAATTTACATACATAAATACATGATAGGATCCATTCATTATTGCCAAAAATATTTGATTTATAGCACATTTTAGAGAAATACAATACAAATTATATTATTCATAATTACCTAGCCATCTTTTAAATTCTACTTTTTTTTTTAGGAAAAATCTTTTAAATTCTACTTAATTACTTACAAATAAAGTAGAATCACTTAAAAATAAATTAGTTTGTATTCATTTGCTATTAAATTCAATTGATTTTTAACTTATTGCTATCATGTCCAATTTAATTCTCTTTAATTATATTATTAGTGTTGTAAATAAATAACTGTGAATATTACTAGATAACTATTTTTATGATTATACATCTCTATACGTACTAACTTATAAGTTTATTGAAACTTTATATGTTAATAATAATTGTTTGTAGATTCTGATGATACTAGCATATTGTATTAGCATTTAATTTGTAAACACCTCAAACTCTTTTGTTGTAAATCGCACTTAACTTTCATTTCCTACCAGAAACTATCCTGGCGAAAGGATATAAACATAAGAATTCTAATCGCAAAAGCAAGTAAAAAAATGCATTCGGATGAAGCTCAATCGAAAGAAATCAATTCGAAAGAAATTGGACAACATAAGGGCTACACGCATAGCCTCAATTCAAGCATATTCTCTACAATCACCACGTGTTCAAGATACCAACTCATGTTATTTCAAGGCGAATGAAATGTATCAATTTTAATTTGGAAGGAGTTCATACGCGGAAGGAGAAAAGAACTATTAGACACATGCCAAGTTGTCTAACACCTACTAGTCTACATAAAAGAAAAATTGGTAATAAGCGAAAGGGTTTTTTGAGACAAAGTGTGTTTATACACTGATATGGAAACTGTCTTTACCATATGGTTCATAGTAGCGCAAATCAAGGATATGACATCGAATTTTTGTGGATTGTGGTAGCTTATGGATTGCTACCACTTTCTGAGTGACAATGAGCAAATTTGATTTTCGAGTTAGCGCTCAACCCTCTTCATCTATTAAAAAAAAAAAATAGACCCCTTGCTTAGGAGATAACAAGTTAATTCCAACAAAGATCCTCACAATAGTGATTTTCCATATTTTGTCCACGTCTTTTAATTTGGATAAATTTGACACTTGACTATCTAAATCTATCCACCATTGGTCCTTCCGTCACCTAAGCCTTATTTAGACGTCAATTTTAGGGGTAGACCTTTCATTGCTTGGGTGTCTTCTTCCTCACTGTACAAGCCAGAACAACATGCTAATACTTCGTCTCTGGTCTCATCTTTGCCCCCGCCTGGTAGCTGAGCTGCTCTCTACAAGCTTGCCTTTTGTTGTCTGGGCCTGTAGGTCTATAATCTAGACTTTAAACATGTAGGCCTAGGCTTATTTAGTTAAATAGACCTCAAAATAGGCCTAGGCCTAACCTTTTTGCTAAATAGGTTAGGCCAAGATAGGCCCAAACTAGGCGAAGTCGTAGGTGCCTTGATGGGGGCCTTGTCTATTTCCACCCCTACCTCTAAGGTAAGGGGAGGAACAACACATTCTTGACTCCTTTTGTAGGGCTTATTTACACAACCATTTGAGGAGTACGATTGATTTGAGTTATCTTTGGCACTTATTTTTGTTTGTTTTGGTTTTGTCTTGGTTTAGGGCAAGCAAGATTAAAGTATGGAAACTTTGATAAGTGCCAAAGATGTTATGTTTTGTAGAGTATCTTGGATGCATTTTATGCTATAATTGTGGTCCTTTGAGCTTATTATATGCTTAGAATAACTTAATTTGCTTAAAGTTAAAATAAGGACTAATTGTGGTGGCATTTGTGCAACAAGGTCATTCCAAGGGCACTTTGGTAACATCTCGGTATTTTGATCATATCTCAGTCTAGGAGTATCCAAATGAGGTTATTTAAATGGCATTGGAACGAAAACTCAAAGGGCTACAACTTTGGTAAAGATCACAAAGTCTAAGTCGAACATCTTCGGTGTCATCCGTACGAGGGAGGTCCAAACGTACTTGGCTTGTACTGGAGCTGGCATAATGTATCACCCAGATGGGTACGTGCGTACAAGGCTTGTACGTGAGCGCGCAAATCTTTCAATTTTTCAGTAACGGATATAACCGACCGAAACTGACGATCAATTTTTCAATTGGTTATAGTATATACATCGGTTAGTTTCGGTCGATTATGACAGTTAAAAATTTCAATCAAGGTCAGTTATGTAATGGAATAATTGATCGACCGTTTGCTCACTTATTAGAGCGTATATATCACGAGTGAAATATTAATAAATAGAATTAGAGCTGTCAAAATGGACCGACGTGTTGAGGCCGTTTAGCCCGTGTTTAGTCAGATTGGGTAGGGAAAATCTCAACCTGGCCCCGCATTCAACGCGAATTTGACCCGGGTTAAACTGGTTGAGCCCGAGTAGCCCGTGAGTTACCCGGGCCGTTATTTAAAAAAAAAAAAGAAAAGAAAAGAAAAAGCTGAAACATAAAACCTAAAAGTATGGGTTGTCTCACACTCTCACCTGGCCTGTCTGGCTGCAAGGCCATCTTTTGCTGCAAACGAAACTAAAATCACTAATTTCTTTGAATTAATCAATTAATTAACTAAATTGGGTTAAAAAATTATTCCATATATTATACCCACTATTTTAAAAATTTCTCTAAATTGTTTGCTGTGCGCCTGTGCTACACTGCTACCATCCTCCACTCTTGCAGTGACTCTAGTCCAGTGAGTACATAAATTTTCATTAATTTGCATTCGGTTATATCCATAGTACCAATAATTTTTTAAATTGTTTTTTAAAAATTACGTTTTTAGATTTTCAGTATATCTATTTGTAATATTTAAAAGTAATTTATATTTTTTTAGTACTATTGATCCTGTTACATGTAGTATCTGTTCATATAAAAAAATAATTTATATAAAAAATTATGATTTTGAATTTTTATTTTTGTTATTTTTAATATTTAAATGTAATTTATCTATTGATATAAATTAATACTGTTGAAGAGAAAAATAATATTTATTGAAAAAAAAAAGATAATTTTTTAAAGTGATGTTAAATTGAAGCTTACTTTTGAAAGTTAATTGAATTTGTAGGGATGTAATGTGAATAGTAAATGAATTGTAAATTAAATGATATGAAAGTGGAACCCATTTTTAAAAGTGGGAGAAATTTGCAGAGATAATGATAGCCTTTACTCCTTTAGTGACCTCCCAATCTCCCATTTGAGCATTTCCCTAAAATAAAAAATTTAAAATTCCTAATCTCCTAGTTGGCCAGTTCTCCCTGCCGAGTGCCGACCCTGCGTGCTACATTTCTAGCTCTCTCACTCTCCTCTGCGATCTACAAACTGCCAAGGCAGCAAAGTGCGAAGGCCGAACTCTGAACAGCGACCGGCGCTACTCCGACATACGGGCAATGACAATAACTCCTCTACTCCAGGTAAACATTATCTCACATTCGAAGTAAACAATTTTTATTAATTTATATTTTCTTAAGTATTTACTTATTATTTTGACATTTTGTATCACATTTTAATTATGTTTGGCAGTTTGAGACTTCGAGTGTTTATTGACAGTTTGAGACTTTGATGATGAAGATAATTTTGATGATGAATGGAACTTCAAAACTTTGAAGTTTGAATGTTGATTGTTGAGTGTTACTTTTGTGTTGAAAGCTTTGAATATTGATTGGTGATTGTTGAATGTTGGAACATGAATGAATTTGAACATTTTAAAATATTTATGTACTAATTTTGTGTTGTTGTGGAAAATTTAATATTTTATTTGATAAATGATAAAATGATAATTGATATAAATCAAATCAATAAAATAAATTATATATTCATATTTTAGATATTGTATTTAATTAATTATTTTTAAAAAATTGTAGGACGAGCTGGTGGGCTGGTTCATTTAGCCCGCCAGCCCGTCAGACCACGGGTTGGGTTGTAAAATCCCAACTCGTATAAAAAAAAGGGCCAAGCCCGGCCCGTTTTACCGCTCTACTGATAGAATATGCATAATATAGAGGCAAATTCACAAATCTTTTGGCATTTCAAAATTTGAATATCTATACTCTCCAGCCTTTTGTGCCCTCAACACTGCGCTCATCTTGCAGAGTTCATTTCTGTAGGTGTGTCACTAGACGAACGAGAAGCCGAGACGACGACAACAATTTGTCTGCCATCTTCGCAGCCACAAGTGAGTACAAATTCTTTTCGATTTTTTTTTAATAGAATTGTAGGAATCGCATGAAGGCGCAGGAAGAATCATATAAAATTCTTGATGTCCCCTGTCGACTTAGAAAGGATTACTGATTTCGGATAAAAATGTTAAGAGATTTGAGATTTGGATTAAAGATGAAATTAAATCTAGTAGGAAAAGAGATAGGATGGGTGATAATATAGATTGAAATTGAATTGCTCTAGGGTGGGTGGTTTGGTTCGGTTCGGTATGTTACCGAAAAACCGTTCCCTGTGACAGCACCGAACCCGCCGACCACCTGCCCTGCTTCCGATCTCGCCATTGTTTGAATTTTGAAGGTAGGGAACTTATGAATGGTTTCTTCTAGTTTACTGCAATTTCTGTTTGAAAATTACACTTTCCAGCCTTGGAGGCCTGAATTTCTGGACTTGAAGGTTGGAATTTCCGGCATTGAAGGTTGGAAAATTCGGCCTTCAAGGCCAGTCGAAGTCTGGAAATTCCAGCCAGTTCTTTTTGGTGTGGGAATTTGTATTTGTAATTACTAGGTTTCAGTGTTGGGCTTTATGTTGCAGAGAGAAGTAATCATCAAAGTGTGTGATTAGAGCTATAGATTAATAATAGCATTGTAATTGTAATGTGATGATGCTTCAAATAGAGCTATAGACTAAAACATAAGATTATCTATTGTATTGATGTACTTTGAAGATACTATTTCTCAAGGTGAAAGTATAATTCTCTTCTGTGCAATGGAAATTGGAAACACTATTGACTGCACTATTGAGTAGTTTAAGCAAGGAATATTTTCCCATTAGAATAGCATTTGCAAAGATATATGGCATACTTTGATTTATATGTATGTATGTTTAAGTACATGTTCTATTCAATTAAAGCTTAATCTGGATTAGATTTATATGATAATTTATTTCCTTGCTATGAGCCTACTAGTTAGCATAACAGAGTAAAACTCTTCATGTATTGTTATCTGTGATTTCTCTGTATCTCTTCTCTTGCTTTTTATATGGGCTGGTGAATTAACTATGGCTAGAATACTAGATCCTGTTCCATTTGGGATGTTTCTTTTTCTTTCTTTTGCTAAAGCCTTACATCAATCAGTGCTTCAACTCCCCTAAATTCTTTTTCTTTCTTTTTTAGCTCCTTCAAGTTTCATCATGTTTATGTTATGTTCTAATAAAGGTGCTGTCTGCCTTTTCTACTTTTCTTTACAGATTTTTCTTGTTTTTTTGACAGTGTAAATTTTAAACTTGTGATGGTGATTGAATCAAACTTCTCTTCCATTCTATTCCTTTGAAAGAATTGTAAACCTTCTAAGATTTTTTTCTCTTTCCTTCCTAGTTTTACACAATCTTTTCAGTGATAAAGAAATGAAAAGAGAAAATGAAAAAAATTTGTCAACAGTTTGGTTTCAAACACCCCACCCTAAGAAAAAAGATATAAGAAGAGGGAAAAGAAAGGAAAATACAAGCACTAAAGTAAAGCATTGGAAGCATATAATTAATCTATTCATTAGCACTTAATAGCAGATCAATAACCAGCCTTCTTTTTTTTTTTTTTTTTTTTTTTTTTTTTTGGTGCTTTGTAACAAACAAATGGTCATTTTCTCTCCAAGTAACTAGGAGGTCAAGAGAATGGGACTTCTTAGCATCATCCGAAAGATCAAGAAGAAAGAAAAAGAAATGCGCATTCTTATGGTGTAAGTTAACAATCCAATACTTTTTCCTCATGTCTCAGAAGTTTTATTTTTGGTTCTTCCTGAAAACTTGTTGTTAATGTTTTTATTCAGGGGACTTGATAACTCAGGCAAGACAACCATAGTTTTGAAAATAAATGGTGAAGACACCAGTGTTATCAGTCCGACACTCGGCTTCAACATCAAAACCATTGCATATCAGAAGTATGGTTTCTGCTTTTGTTTTCCCCTTATCTGTAGTTATTGACTTTTTCATAACTTGTTCTCCAAGTGGTCCAAGATGCATATCCCTTATATGGAGGATTAATTTCGCTGATATTAAGTGGCTGAGCCATTATCTTTACTGAGGATTCAACAGAATTCCTTCCAAGCTTTTGAATTGGGGGATTTGAGGGGGGCAATCTTATTTGAATTAGTATTTTCTTGGTTGTATTATGGTCCTTATTGTATCCTTTCCCACGTGACTTACATAGGTTGTTTTGTTAACCCAGCATTTCCTAAAAATAAATTGTTATTGTTCTGAAGCAAATAAATTTATAAAACTTGAATTACTTTGAGTAATGTAGGTTAAGTGTCTACTGTCTACTAAGGCATTATGCCATTATTTGCTGTACACAGCAATTTTATTGTTTTTACTTGAGAGATGAAAAAACCTTCCTCTGTAGTCTGTACAACGAACATTTTTTTTAAAACATTTTTAAGCATAAGATTTTGGTTTTATTTATCAAACTGTTGAAACAATGATTTCTTCTTACCTTGTTGGTAGTATTTCTCTGAACTTTTATAAGAATTGACTGTTGGCAGATATACACTAAATATATGGGATGTTGGGGGCCAAAAAACTATAAGGTCCTACTGGAGGAACTACTTTGAACAAACTGATGGTTTGGTGTGGGTTGTGGATAGTTCTGATCTTAGAAGGCTAGATGACTGCAGATATGAATTGCATAATCTTTTGAAAGAAGAGGTATACTTGGAGCTATCAATTTTTGCCTTGTGCAGTTGTGCATGCATGCACGCACACACACACTAATAGTTGCAATCTATAACAATATATATGGTGTGCTTTTTGTTTTACTCTCCTCTCTTCTTCATTTTTCCTTTGGAATGTCCGATTTCACCCTAAATTTGAGCTGTGTTTGTTTTTATAGATATAATGGACTCCTTTCAGTGTGAGGGTTTCATGCTATATTGTTCCAGGGAAAAATTTCCATGCATGCATTTTGGCCTGCCAGTCTGCCACTAAGAAAGAACTTAAATACTTTATATGTCTTCTAGTTTAACCCTTTCTGCTTGACTTGGACAGCATAATGCATGATATATAATTATATATTCCTATACACTGGCACTTTCATTATGGCTTATTAGCCAATAATTGTTGCATTGCACTGGATTTTATTTATTTATTTATTTATTTATTTATTAAACTGAAATAATCATTTATTTATTTCTAAATCTTTTGACAATTGAACACATAGAGTGTTATGACCATAAACTTAACTGGATTGTACATAGTACTGTAGTGATGGCTTGTACACACAAAAGAAAAGAAGTGGAATAAAGTGGCATCATTATGGAAGTAAACAATGCCACATGATGATGGGCTCTTAAGCTTAAGAAGTTTAATGGAATTACAAGATTGCCAAATGGGCCACTCTGATGAAAGCTGAACTTCCTGAGAAATTGCAATGAATATTAAACCCTTTGGAAGATTCTAGAAAGATTTAAAAGGATATAGCAGTGTATATATAGCCTCTTTTTTACATTCAAGCTTTTAAGTTGGGTAATATAACTCAATTCTTGATACAATTCCACTCAAACTCGACTTTCTCAAATTCACTTTGCTCTCTCTCTCTCTCTCTATCTCAACTCTCAATTTCATAGCTATGTATCTATTCAAATTTTGTAAACATGCCAAGGTTGGTATAAATTGGTTTCAGAGCTGGCATAGATCAGGCAGTGCTAGGATATGAACTGTGCACAAGGCTTGCTTGAATTCATTAAAGGCATTCTGAGCTTCTTTGGTCTATAAAATAAGTCCTTTTACATATTATATAGAGGCCTGTGTATCAGTCTGAACCACCTATTTTCAAATATTCTATAGTATCATTCCAGCCTCATAAATGCTCATGTAGACTTCACAATCTGGAGTTTATGCCAACTTCTGACTGCTTCTATCTTGGATGGGTTAGCGGAGAGCTGGAGATCCCTTCTCCTAAGGTGATGTGGCCTAGGTATTCCATGTGATCTTCAGGAAAGCAACTTACTTCTTTTGGCAACTGCCTCCAACAACTTCTTTCCCATCCTACTAAAGGAGGGTTTTCAAGGTTACCTGAACTGAGATTCTGAGCATGTGAACTCTGTTAGTCCTGGTCATTTCTGGCTAGAGTTGGAGTAGCCATGAACAGTGGTACGTGGTAGTTGTTGTTGAGAGTTCCACTAGTTGGACTTGGTTTTCACCCACTGTTGCATCTAGCTTCTACACTTGATTTTCTCCTTAATTTCCTTCAAATTAGGGGTGTGCAAACTTCGGTGAATATTCGGTTAACTGACCGAACCGAAGAATTTCGGTTAACCGTTCTTTAACCGAAATACGTAGGTTCGGTTAATGGTTAGAGGTTTTTTAAAATTTTGGTTAATCGTTAATTTGGTTCGAAACTATCGGTTAACCGAAGTTTTTAATAAATAAATAAATACATATATAATGTAAAATCCTAAAACTAAAATGAAATCCCAATGGACTATGGATGCTTGGACTTTTGGATTTTGGATTGAAGTTGTGTATTTATTATTATAGGTATTGAAATAATTGGATTTATTATTATAGGTTTTATTTTAAGGATTTAAAAGTTTAGATAAACAAACTTTCGTTAACTGATCGATTAACCGAAAAAATTTTGGTTCGGTTAATTCGGTAATACAATGTTTGGTTCGGTTAACGGTTAAAGCTTTAAAAATTTCGGTTAACCAAACGATTAACCTATTGCACACCCGTACTTCAAATTAGCAACTATATTGATCTGAACAAGCTTTAGATTCCAAGAATGAACTGCTTTGATAATTGTTGAGTTTATTCCACCTTTGATCTTTCAACTATAATGATATTTTCACTTTTGGTCATCGTCTATGATTCATTACACTTTTGATTGTTGACTTTTAAAATGTTTAAATTTTAGTCCTAAATACTCAAAACATGCTCTTTGTAACCAAACCTCACCCTACTACATCTAAGGGTATTTTGGACTGAAAGTTCAAAACTAAAAGTGAAAGAAACTCATAACAATTTGTAATCACAACTTTGTGGCTCATTTACCAAATTTAAACAGAGATTTAGCTAAGAAGATGAAGGTTGAGAGAGAGGAGCAAAGTAGTTCAGAAAAGTTGTGAAATTGTATTGTGAATTGAGTTCTATTACAACTTAAACAACTAAAACAGCTACAAGAGGCCTTCTATCCATTAGTAAATTATTCTAGATCTTTCACAAGTCTTCCTGATGGTTCAATCTTCATTGTAGCTTCTCAGTTGTTCAGCCTTCAATAGAGGTGGCAATCTCATAGTTCCATTGAACTTCTGGTCTTCTCTTCAAGTTTAACTTTTCAAGTTAAATAAATGAACTTAATTCTTATCCCCTAGACTGGCTTGACAAATATCAAGTTACTTTCTAACTTAGTGAAAAAGCAACTCTTGTTATGATCTTTGATCATCGAGGATTATTGAAGGCTATTATGATGATTATGGATTTATGGCTGGACTGAAACGCATAAGAAATACAAAAGCTGAAAAAATGATATTTTGTATCTATTACCTGTTACTGCTTTTGACTTGTTCTATTTCCTTGGCAGAGGCTATCAGGAGCATCATTACTGATTTTTGCAAATAAGCAAGACATACAAGGTTCTCTTTGCCCTGATGAAATAGCTAAGGTAAGGATGCTACCCAATATGTGTTTTAATTCCAGAAGGAACAACTTTGATAATGTAAATAGACTTTCATTATCAGACAGATTTTGGCAATCTGAGAACTCATCTTATTATAAGACTCAGTGCATGGGTGTGCTTGAATATAGTTTATAGTACATTTATGATGGGCAACATGATAACATACAAGTTTAATCTTCAATGCGCCTAATATATATATATATATTCTATTGTCTTCTGCCTGAAATGAACAGCCAGTTATATTTTAAAACTCCAGTCCTGTACTCCTGTTTTCCTAGTAGTTCTATAGTAGACTAAGTCACCTGTTTTCCCTGTTTTACTTCATTTGCCACATTCCGTCAAATGAGAATACAATAGAAAGCAAATGATGCGGTACGTAGATAAAATTATATGCTTCTTATAGCCTTTGTGAGAATTGATTTTCTTAACTTGGTTAAATCTTCTTTCTTAAGATCCCTAGTGCTTTAAAAAGCCCCTGAATTCAAGAGTTTCATTCTCTCAGTTGGTTATACATGGATACTGTTCCATTATTATCGTTCTAATTTTATATCCATTCCAGTAGCATCGTTTCTGCAAAGATCATACTCAGAACATGTTAATGGATTAGATTGTAAAGTGTTGTGTTCATGATGCAGGTGCTTAATCTGGATGCTATGGATAAAACCCGGCACTGGAGAATTGTGGGATGTAGTGCATATACCGGAGAAGGGCTCCTCGAGGGATTTGATTGGTTAGTACAGGACGTTGCCTCTCGGATCTATATGCTTGATTAAAATGAATCTATCATATTAGGCAATTTCTCATCATACAGTGTGATTTTAGAGTATTGTTTTCTCACATCCAGTGGCTTGTTTGTTATAATTTGCTTAGTGCCTTTTTTCTTCTGCTCTTTAATCTTGTGTACACCATGCATAATTGAAACTGAGGCAACTGCATTTTGCTCATTTATGAGATTTACAGCATATCTATATATTTCATAGGTTTGCTCTTTTCTTCTTTCTTTAATAAGTTTTTGGGAAAGTTTATTTTTTAAATTTGAGCAAAAACAGATCTTACCTTATTTGGTTGACTGAGAACTTATTCTAATCGGAAATGAATTCTTAGCTGCAAATTTGATTAGATTACTATAGAAAAAAGGTATAAATTAGATTAGATTATAAAAGAAGAATAAAACAAATTCCAAAAAAAAATTCTAACTTTAATAGTAATTCTACTTTATTCATGGGTCCTATTAAGAACAAATTAAATATATATGAACGACGTAGCGTGGATGAGAACAATACTTTTGGGAATAATTTTATTATTGATTAATTCATGATGATTTAAAGTACATGATGAAGAGATGTATTTATAAGGATACAAAGAGTCCCAATTAGGATATGAATGGTAAAGGGTAATATTCCTAATAATATAGGGAGAGGGAAAATGAATTCTAGTATGCTGAATACAGTGTCCTAATAGCGTAATTTGTCATGATGCATCTTCAATGCGGTGCTCTTTGTCACAAGGTTTTGGAAATCTATAAATATTGGGTCACATTTGTGTGAGACGGGTTGGGTCAACATAATTTGCATCATAGTTAGTATTATGAGTTAGTCTTTGTTTGGGTTGTTTGGGCTATTTTTTTCAACAATTAAATATGAGTTTTTTTTTTTGACCCATTCTTACTATTTCAGGGTAAGTTTTATTGATTCATTTTTATCAATTTTCATCCCTTTTTTTTGCCATTCTTGTTCTTCATGGTGAAAACTATACTGTCCGAACAGAGTTCTCCATTTATCATATATTTTCAAGTTTTCTCTTCACAAATGTGAACTTCTTCACAATCTCAGGTGAGTTTTAGTATTTGATAGTTTATATGTGTAATTTAATGTTTAGAATGTGCTTAGGGTTTTGCTACGAGCCTCAGTTTCTTCTACTTCTTCCCTTTGCAACGGTGCTGTTAATTTTTTGCTGCAGTTGCTATAATAGGGAGTTTAGCTATTTCGCCGTCGGTAACTGCCTATTACTCTCCGCTTATTCCGTTTAATTTCTCTATTTACATTTAAGAATATTGTCGGTAATTGTAGCGGTATTCCAGCATCGCTAATATAGCTGTTTAATTTCTCTGTTTAAATTTCGGTATACCGCTAGTAACTGTTTAATTTCTCTGCCAGTCTGCCTATTACAGCAACGGTATTCCTGTATCGCTATTGTAGATGTTTAATTTCTCTGTTTAAATTCCAGAATACCGCCGGTAACTGCCTATTACATTCTGCTGGTAATTGATTAATTTCTCTGCCTATTATAGTAGCTGTATTTTAGTATAACTGGATGTCAATCGTATAGTCTTATGTCGCATTGGACGAGTAGGTAGCCATTGTTACCAAAGAGTTAAAATGCCCGCCATTTTTGTAAAATCAAAAGTCGGTTACACAGAGGTATTAGATTTAGGCTATAAAGTCTTAGATTTAATGCTTAAAATACTGATTACTCATTTGTGCTATGAAGTACTAGATTTAGACTATAAAGTATAACTGTATAAGATTTAATGATTAAAGTGTTGATTATTCATTTGTGCTATAAAGTACAGAGTAGTATATTTGTGCTATAAAGTATTGTGGTTGATGATTAAAGTTATGATTATTCATTATGTTATGAAGTACTGCATTTAGATTATAAAGTATTAGATTTAATGATTAAAAGTGTTGATTATTCATTTGTGCAATGAAGTACTAGATTTAGGCTATAAAGTATTAGATTTAATGGTTAAAGTGTTGGTTATTCATTTGTGTTATAAAGTAGTATATTTGTACTATAAAGTATTATGTTTGATGATTAAAGTGCTGATTATTCATTATGTGTGCTATGAAGTACTTGATTTAGGCTATAAAGTATTAGATTTAATGCTTAAAGTTTGATTATATATTTAATGTTGTAGTCTAGATATTAGAATTTTTTATTATGGAAGATAAAAGCAACAAGAGGAAACGGGGCAAAAATGTAATTCAAAGGTATTTTTTTTTTTATGAGAAGTGTTATATTTTTTATTTAGAACTATAACATTATGATTGTTTAGTGTTATATTTCATTTTTATGCTATAAGCATTAGAATTTTGACTTATAAGTAACATTGTTATTGTAGCCTTAGTGTTTCCTTTCATTTTTATTCTATAAGCATAAGCATTAGGTTTTGACTCATAAGTCACAAGTACTAGTCGTGTGCTCATAACAATGTTACACGAGTGGGTTGTTCGATAATTTTGAAGTGGGTGGTAGAAAATTTTAATGGTTCTAGTCGTGTGCTAACCATTAACTTTACCAATAGTTTGTCATTACACCAAATGATGTTGCAGACATGTTTCAGTTGCCGAGGTATGAGTCTACCCCTGTGTTAACATTAAAACATAATTAAACTGTGGGGATTTTGGTTGAATGGAAGGAGCAATAAGGAGTTGACAACAACACATCTATATATTAAAGCTTGAAGAATTGCATAAGGGTAGGTTATCGTGTTTTGGTGATGACTTCAACATGATATTTGTTTTGTATTGTTTATCTACTTTCCTTAATTCTATTACTAATGGGAAAATAGATTTTAATGCTGTGAAGTTTTTAGTTAATGTTGGAGAGATTTGCCACTTTGATTGGAGCCAATATGCTTTGAATAGACTATGCACAACAATGTCAAAATACAACAAGCCTACCACACAAAAAAAATTTAGTGATGTGTTCAACTATTGAAAATTTTGTATTTCCATAGATCGAATTTGCAATAGTAGAACACATCTACTAACTATAGAATTTTCAATAGTAAAACACCTCCACTACCAATTTTTTTGTGTGGTAGTCTTATTGTATTTCGACACTGTTGTGCATAGCTTATCTAAAACATATTGGCTCCAATCAAAGTGATCAATCTCTCCAACATTAACTAAAGTCTTTGGAGCATTAGTAGTAGAAGTAAAGTAGAGATGTGAACAATACAAAACAAATATCTTGTTCAAATTATCACCACCACAAGATAAACCATCCTTAAGCAATTTTTAAAGTTTTAATATATAGATGTGTTGTTGTCAACTCTTTATTGCTCTTTCCATTCAGCCATAATCTCCACAGTTTCATTATATTTTAATGTTAACATAGGTTTGACTCATACCTCGGCTACTGAAACATGTCTGCAACATCATCTGGTGTAATAACAAAACTATTGGTAGAGTTAATGGTTAGCATACACGGCTAGGACCATTAAAATTCTCTACCAACCACTTCAAAATTATCGAACAACCCACTTGTGTAACTTTCATTCTTAAGAGCCCCCAAATCCAATTGAGACCAAATCACAGACCTTTTGGTCGGCAATGTGGGATGAAGTTGTTAGGGCTACAATAACAATGTTACTTATGAGTTAAAATCTAATGCTTATGGCATAAAAATTAAAGAAAATGCTCATGGTTGCACTAACAATGTTACTTATGAGTCAAAATCTAATGCTTATAGTATAAAAATATATTAGTTCTAAATAAAAAAAATATAACACTTTTCAAAAAAAAAAATACATTTGAATTACATTTTTGCCTCGTTTCTTCTTGTTGCAAACGAAAGAAGTACAAGAAATTGAGGCTCATAGCGAAACCCTAGCTTATTTTACACTTTAAATTCACATAAAAATTATCAAATATTAAAATTCATTTGATAAAAGCAACAAGAAGAAACGAGGCAAAAATGTAATTCAAATGTATTTTTTTTTTTTGAAAAGTGTTATATTTTTTTTATTTAGAACTAATATATTTTTATACTATAAGCATTAGATTTTGACTCATAAGTAACATTGTTAGTGCAACCATGAGCGTTTTCTTTAATTTTTATGCCATAAGCATTAGATTTTAACTCATAAGTAACATTGTTATTGTAGCCCTAACAACTTCATCCCACATTGCCGACCAAAAGGTCTGTGATTTGGTCTCAATTGGATTTGGGGGCTCTTAAGAATGAAAGTTACACAAGTGGGTTGTTCGATAATTTTGAAGTGGTTGGTAGAGAATTTTAATGGTCCTAGCCGTGTATTCTAACCATTAACTCTACCAATAGTTTTGTTATTACACCAGATGATGTTGCAGACATGTTTCAGTAGCCGAGGTATGAGTCAAACCTATGTTAACATTAAAATATAATGAAACTGTGGAGATTATGGCTGAATGGAAAGAGCAATAAAGAGTTGACAACAACACATCTATATATTAAAACTTTAAAAATTGCTTAAGGATGGTTTATCTTGTGGTGGTGATAATTTGAACAAGATATTTGTTTTGTATTGTTCACATCTCTACTTTACTTCTACTACTAATGCTCCAAAGACTTTAGTTAATGTTGGAGAGATTGATCACTTTGATTGGAGCCAATATGTTTTAGATAAGCTATGCACAGCAGTGTCGAAATTTAATACACGGTCTGCAACATTAAATATATAATCAACAATTTAAGCATTAAATCAAGGACTTCATAGCACAAATGTATAATCATCAAACACAATATTTTATAGCACAAATGAATAATTAACACTTTAATAATCAAATACAATACTTAATAGCACAAATATATTACTTCATTGCACAAATATATAATCAACACTTCAAACATTAAATCTAATACTATAGTCTAAATCTAGTAATTTAGAACACAAATGAATAATCAATACTTTAAACATTAAATTAAATTTAATACTTTATAGCTTAAAAATATAGTACTTCATAGCACAAATGAATAATCATAACATTAACTATCAAACGCAATACTTTATAGCACAAATATACTACAAACACAAATGAATAATCAACAATTTAACCATTAAATCTTGTACTTCATAGCACAAACGAATAATTATAACTTTAATCATCAAACACAATACTTTATAGCACAAATATACTATTTCATAGCACAAATGAATAATGAACATGTTAACCAATGCGATGTAAGACTATGCAATTGATGTATAGTTATATTGAAATATCGCTATTGTAATAGACATAAAAATTAATCCATTATAAGTGGAATGTAATAGGTAGTTACTTGTGGTATTCCGTAATTTAAATAGAGATATTGTAATAAGCAGAGAAATTAAATAGTTATTGATAGTATTTTGGTATTCAAATAGAGAAATTTAAAAGTTATACTGTAATACCGTTACAGTTACCCTTGGTATTCTCAAATGTAAATAGAGATAATGGCGGTCATCATGAGAAATTAAATGGAAGAAGCAAAGAGTAATAGGCAGTTATTGGTTGTGAAATAGCTAAACTCCTTGTTAGAATGGCGACTGTAGGGAGAAATTAACAGCAGCGCTGCAAACGAAAGAAGTACAAGAAATTGAGGCTCATAGCGAAACCCTAGCTTATTTTACACTTTAAATTCACATAAAAATTATCAAATATTAAAATTCATTTGAGATTGTGAAGAAAACACTTTTGTGAAGAGAAAATTAGATGAAAAATGGAGAAATCTATTAGGACAATACAATGTTCACCGTGAATGACAAAAAAAAGGGTGAAAATTGATAAATATGAATTAATATTAAGAATGGGTAAAAAAAAAAGAAGCTCATATATGATTGTTTAAAAAAAAAAAATAGCCCAAACAATCCCCCAAAAGGCCAACTCATAATATTGACTATGACCTCACCTGTTATATGAATTGTGATTCGTGAGACGGTCTTACACAAGTATGATTAATATTTAATATATTATTATGCCACCGGTGTGATGCACATAATCAATGCTAAACAATGTTATTATAAAAAAATTAGGGTGTGTTTGGTTGGTGGATTTAGGCATAAGGAATGGATATAAAAGTGATTGTTAGTGTTTGGTTGATAGGTTTTGATAATGCTACTATGGGTTTGGAATACCCCATTAATGAGAAAACTTATACCCTTATTAAATAAGGGTTTCATTTACCTTCATCCTTTCTTCCCCAACTATTAATAATTATTCACATTCCACCCAACTACCAAACATGCTAAATACTTTCACCAAAACCCATTACCCTTACCAAGT
Source organism: Ipomoea triloba (assembly GCF_003576645.1). NCBI lineage: Eukaryota > Viridiplantae > Streptophyta > Magnoliopsida > Solanales > Convolvulaceae > Ipomoea > Ipomoea triloba. The sequence goes on from NC_044918.1 coordinate 28,527,174, forward strand.
ATTTGATACCCATTCCGATTTTGATTCCGATTCCCATGTGCGAACCAAACGCACTATTAGTATAAAATATACAAATCAGTATAAAGATAAATTTCACGGGAAATTTGGCAAGCTCAACTACTTTCCCCCTCCTATAAATAATGATTCATTCCAAGCATCAAGGCATCAACTTCTTCTAGACAAATAATACCCAATAGCAACGGTCTCAACTCATTAGCAGACTCGTCCTTACTTATGTGGCCATGGTGACATACCCCTATCAAGCTTAAGTGGCAATGGGGGACATAACCCCTAACCTTTGCTCAACTTTTGTAATGGGTTTTATAACGGTTCAGTTTCTCTTGTTTATTTAACTAAGCTTGTTACTTAAATTGTAACTCAGTTTATGGTGGTTATGGTCTAATAAAATCTATCAACTATTATTATAATTATAATAATAATTGTTATATTATATTATATTACTTCGTATTATATTTTGAAAGTAAGTTAAAATTGGAGAAATGTAAAAATTAAATTGTAATAAATTGCAATTGCAATAATATTTAAGTAATATCTATTTTTAAAAGTGAAACGATATTGTAGAAATACAAATAACATCTATCAATAATTGTTTTAAAGCCAACGCATATCGGAAATTGTGATAGTTACACTTTGAGTTTCAAGACACAAATTTGAATAATCTTTTTAAATAAACATTTTAATATTTAAATATTTCATAGAATAATTATAAAAATTAGTAATAATTGAAACGCAATACTATAAATCTTTGGTTGTGAAAAGGGTAAACATTACTAAAAATTTTCTATTACAAAATTAATAAGTCAACGAAATAATGCACGTAAGGGTATCAAGAGTCCAATTGTTAGCAATACTATAGAGACTTAAACTGATTTTTATACCTACAATGGTCCTCATTGCAAGATGGCATGACTTTGATTTTATTTATTTATTATTTTTTTTGAAGTTGCATGACTTGAAATCAATGTTGAGTGATTTGAAATTTGCACGCTTGCCAACTTCAACCTTGGTTTTGGTTCTGTTTGGTAGAACTTATTTTATATCTTATAACTAATTTTAAGTTACAAATAAGCTATTAAGCTTTGTTTGGCAAAACATAAGGAGCTTACAATAATAGTTTATTTTGAAACCCTACCCCAAGTAGCGTTTCAAAATAAGATACTGATTTTTTTAATCTTTTTTTTTTCATTTATTTAATCTTTATTAATTTTAAAAAAAATTGCACAATCTACCCTTCATTAATCAAAATCCTAATATCCTACTTTGTCTTTTTATATTTTTTTTACCCTTATCAGTTAATTCAACAATTGATTTCAATAAACACTTTAATTTGAATTACTTAGCTTATTAGTTACTAATTTTTCAGTTAGGCTAGCCAAACAGAGCCATTGTCAAATTGTGGTAAAGTGCATCATTTTATTTTTAATATTATAATTATATTATATTATATGTGTGAGTTGAAATTATAAGAATATGAAAAAATAATAAGTGAATTACAAATATAATAATACGATAATATAATTTATTTTTTAGAGTGAAAAATGATTACAGAAATAAAGAAAGAGTTATTGGCATTTTCCTAGTCAAAAGAAAAAGTTCAATGTTTTCCTATCCTAGTAAGAAATTGGATTCTCTTTCACTCCAGTTTGCCCTTTCAGGAATTAACGGGTGTGGGGATGTGGGCCCAGGGAATGTGGGCCAGTTATTCGCATCTTCAACTATAAGTCTATGCTTCACTCTCCTCTTCTCTCTCTCTCTCTCTCTCTCTCTCTCTCTCTCACTTTTAGAAATTTGTAAAAGCAGATTCCGCTGGGGTCAATGGCGATCAACCGGAGCAACATGATAGCCCGAATCGTACGGCTGAAACAAGTGGTGAAGCGGTGGAGAAACAAGGCCGCCGTGAAGGGATCCGAGGAGTCCGGCGCCCGGAACCGCCGCATCCGGTCCGGTTCACTGGCGGTCTACGTGGGGCACGAGCGGCGCCGGTTCGTGATCCCGACCCGGTTCCTCAACCTCCCCGCCTTCATCTCGCTGCTTGAGAAGGCGGAGGAGGAGTTCGGGTTCCAGAGCGCCGGCGGGCTGGTTTTGCCGTGTGAACCGGGTTTTTTTCAAGGAATGCTGAGGCTGCTCCAGAGAGACGAGGACCGGTTCGGGTGTATGGGTTTGGATGAGATCTTGAAGATGATATCTGAACCGTTGGATCATTCCTGTAGAGAGGCGGCTTCCCTTGTCATTTCTCCCCTGCTACAGAAGACCCGTGTTTGACCTTCTCTTATCTCTAACAGTTAGCAATGCCCGGTTCATGTTTAGCCGGCCGGCCGGTTTAGCGCCTAGGGTAATTTTTACCATCCTTTGAACACAGTCTTCAAATCAATGTATTCTGCTGGGTTCTATAGAGATGTGGTTAATTTTTATCTTCTTTTTTTTTTTTTTTTACAGTGGTGCTTATTTTTAGGTATTCTAACCCACTGTAAAAAGGTTAATCCCTTTCTTTTTTATTGGATGAAAATTGAAATTGACTCCTTTTGGTATTGTAACAAAGTTTGATGATGATGATGATGTTGATTTCTGGTTTAATTTTGGGATTTCTTTTTATCTGTGAGATGATTATAATTTCTAGCTCACTTTCAGAATCTTTGTTGTTTCTTTATTCAGCATTGTATGACAAATTAAATATTATTTAAGGGTTATATTTTATAAGAGGATTCATGCTTTTTTCACTTTTTCAATTTTTAATAAGAAGGCATTTTTTTTTGAAACATAAAAATGGTAATGGGTTATATGAAATTCATCTTGGGTGACAAAGATGACAATGAAAAAAGAACATTGAAGAATGAAAATAGATACTCAAGCAAGACTTTTCAACTAAGGTAAGTCTTGGACTACGGGGTTGACCATATGATCAATGATATTAAAGAAGCATTAATTTCCGTCAACGAATTTAACTTTAAATTTTTGAAACAGTCCGCTATCAAGTGAGAAATTATTTTTATGTTTGATTTCGAAGAATGTTGTACCATTCCATCTTCTTTGTAATCATTTCAGCGTATGATTAAATGAATTATGGTGGAAAATTTGGTGGCAAAGGGAAATAAATGATACTCCGTAATAATTAAAACAAAAAAAGTAATTTGGTGGCAAAGGGAAATAAATGATACTCCGTAATAATTAAAACAAAAAAAGTAATTTATTAAATTTTGTGCATTTTCAATTAGCTTTAAAACGAAATCCATCATTCTTCTAATTTATTCAAACTTTTTCAAGTCAAAGTACAACTAACCTTGAAAAACAATGCCCAGTTAGTAGTGTCATAATCACTGCTAATATTTTTTTATTTTTTATTTTTTGGAAATAATCACTGCTAATATTAAACCCACCATATATTGTTGTTCAAATTATGTTTTAATAACTTGAAAAAAGTTTTGTAGAATTTTAAATTTTGCATCCAATTTGAAATTTAGCTAAAAGTTTTAGGAACCATGGTCAAATAGGTTATTGGACCTATTGTTTTTGAGCAATTAGATCATTGAATTTAAAAAGTGTGCAATCAAACCGGTTATTGAACCTATTGTTTAATTAGATCATTGAATTTAAAAAGTGTGCAATCAAACCATCAACCAAGTAAAATATGTGCAATCGAGATATTTTTATGATTTATTATTATACAATTTAAGTTGAAAACATTTAAATATTTCATCACAACCAATATGATAGAGGAAATTGCAATTCTTGATACATATGATATAATGAATATGATTGGATTCTACCAGAAAAAAGGTCCAAATTACACATATTTTACGTGTTTAATAATTTACTATATACACTTTTAAGTTTAGTGATCCAATTGCAAAAAATGATAAATTTAGTGATCTATTTGCCACTTTTATCAAATTTTATAGGGTGCGCATTTCAATTTTCAATTTTTATTTTTATTTTTTTGGGATTGGTTTGTTTTCAATTTTTTCGGTTTTGAAAAAAATGAAACAATTCGTTTTCAAATTTTAGTTCGATTTGGTTTCCGGTTTGAAATAGTTCGGTTTCGGCTTGGATTTTGGTTATGTTTGAAAACTCAAACATTCCCTAACTAATTCTCTTGTGCACATAATTATTTATTTATTTTCACTAATAATTTAAATTTGAAAATCTAAACAACAAGTCAAAAATGTATATTTCAATTTTTTCAATCTAAAATAAGTCCAAACTTGACCGACTTCTCCACATGCGTCTTCCATCCGACAACATCACAAACTCGCAAAGAAAAATTGAGAGCAAAGAACAATTGTGAAAATTTAAGTTAGAGATTCGGATATTTAGTATATATGAATTTGTAAATATAAAAGCATTTGGATATAAATAAAATATATAATTACTTTATATATATATATATATATATATATCCATTCGTTTTTTCGGTTTGATTCGATTTTTAACTGAACCAAACCGAAACCTTTCGGTTTATAAAATATAAAATCAATCGATTTTTAATAATAAATCAAAACCTAACTGTTCGGTTTGGATAACCCGAACCGAAATGCCCACCCCTAATATTTTTTTATCTTTTTTAATATTCTACAAACATATTTCTATAACTTTTATCTCTATCTCAATAAGTAAATTATAATTCTCATTTTGAAATTAAGATTTCAAAGAATTAATGTGGTACTTTTTAGAATTTCATACAAAACTTTGTCTTTGCTTCAATGTCTTCTACCAAATAATTGTGAGTTTCCTGACATTTTTCATTTAGAACTTCATGAATCTTAATTTTTGGCATACTCAGAAACAAGTTAAGTGCGGAATACAGAAAATTTTGTATCGTTATTGTAAATTCAAATTAAAGAGATATAAAACATTATGTTTGTACAATATAAATAATTAAATATGAGGATGAGTGTGTTCGACTGTGCGTGTGTGTTTTAACTTTTGAAGTAGCATACCCTACTATTTTTTATTTTTTGAAGCAAGCATACCCTACTATTTTTTATTTTTTGAAGCAAGCATACCCTACTATTTTTTAATTTTTTTTTATTTTTATTTTTTGAAGCAAGGATACCCTACTAATTTAAAAACTAATTAAGGTAGATGAACAAATATTTCTATCAACTTTTTTTTTTCCTTAAATTTTAGCGTACTCTATTAAACATTTTTTACTAACTCAATCTATGATTACAATAGAAAAAACATAATGTTTTTTTTTTTAAGTTTTCTATTTATTTATTTATTTATTTATTTTCTTTAACCTAGGTAATATAGTCATCATTTTAATAATGAACAATGCCACGCATATAATGTTGCTAGTACTGTCTATAAAATGATATCCATTACTCCTCTTACAATAACATTTATTTAAGATTATAAGTAAGACGTATTTTTAATAGAAAAAAAATGCACTTAATATATATATATATATATATATATATATATATATATATATGGATGGATGGATGGGTTCAAGTGAAAAAGAAGCTAACGTGCAGTTGCATTTCAGCCATTCATCAACTCATCTTTTAAAATAAAATTCGTCACATACGATCCACAACAATGTGCACTGGAAGACACAATAATGTGCTCTGGAAGGTAAAATATGTGCACCGGAGACACAAAGATGTTAAACAATTATTGAAAAAATTAAATTTAATATAGGATATTCAAAACAAATCATAAACGACCATAAATAATAAACAAACAAACAATATTCAACTCAAGTGAGTAATTAGTGATCAAGATTAATTGATCTTTTAAAAAAGTTCGTCATTTACAATTTTTAAAAAATGCTTTGGAAGGCACAACAATTTGCTGTAGAAGAAAGAACAATATATATATATATATATATATATATATATATATATATATATATATATATATATATATATATATATATCAGAAATTTGCCATTTTAGTCTACTGACTATTGGGGTCCTCTTACAAAAGTGTTAATTGCATACCCTGACTATTCAATTTTTGTCAATTTTGGACACTCCGGCCAAATTTCTGGCAAAATCTCACCGGAATTTGTTAAAACTTAAAATAACAAGGGCATTTTAGTCATTTCACACCCTAGTTCTTCTCCGGCGAGCAACCATTTTTTCTGCTCCGGCCAAATTGATGAAAACCAAGTTGCTCGCCGGAAAAAAATGGTAGCTCGCCGGAGAAGAAGAAATACAGTGTGAAATGACTAAAATGCCCTCGTTATTTTAAGGTTTAGGAAATTCCGATGAGATTTGGCCGAAAATTTGGCCGGAGTGTCCAAAATTGACAGAAATTGAATAGTCAGGGTATGCAATTAACACTTTTGAAAGTCGTGGACTGCAATTAAGAGGACCACAATAGTCAGTATACTAAAATGACAATTTTCTTTATATATATAATAAAATCCTAATCATATGAGAACCACTCCCCAGGTGAGAATTTGTAGACAAATTCAATCCATTTATCTACAACATCTGATGGATGGGAAATTAAGTAAAAGAATGAGCGAGGTCATTTTCATAAATATTATAACTCATTTTCATAAATATTATAAAATTTTAAAATAAGTGGGTGTCATTTTTATACATATTACAAAGTTTTGTTTATTTTCAACCATTAGATCTATTAGATTAATGGTTTAAATTTGTCCACAGGTTCTCACCTGATTATAGGCCGATATTATATATATATATATATATATATATATATATATATATATATATATATAATCGGATCAGGTGAAAAGCTTTCTTTAGAAAGAAATGCAGTCTTAGTTTTTCCATTTGTGTAAGTAAGTTATTTTTTTTTAATCTTTCAAAGCATTTTTTTTTTCTTGCAAAGCACAATGTTATACACTTTAGAGCACAATGTGTGCCTTCCAGATCACACTGATGTGCCTTTCAGAGCACACTGATGTGTCTTCCAATGCACACTGATGTTTCTTCCAGTGCACATTGTTGACCTTCCAAAGCACATTGTTACGCCTTACAGAACGTATTGTTGTGTTTTCTATAGCACATTGTTGTGCCTTCGAAGTACATATTGTTTTGCCTTAGAGTACATATTGTTGAGCATTCTAGAGCATATTGTCGAACCTTGAAGAGCATATTGTTGAGCCTTTCAGAACACATTGTTGTATCTTCAAAGTACATATTGTTTTGCCTTAGAGTACACATTGTTGAGCCTTCTAGAGCATATTGTTGTGCCTTTGAAGTACATAATATTTTACCTTAGAGTACACATTATTGAGCGAGCCTTCTAGAGCACATTGTTGTGTTTTCTAGTATACGATGTTGTGCCTTCCAAGAGACAATTTTGTGCCTTTCATGATTTGAACAAAATACAAACACAGTAGATCAGAGATGGTTTACTTGAGAAGATGGCGTCATGTAGATTAGAAGTTCTTTCTTTTTAGAGTCGTTGATCTGGACAGATCAAATGCTCAGATTTCTGCTCACTTTCGCACATGAGGCCTTTTTCGCACCAGAGCCTAAGCTTATATATATATATATATATATATATATATATATATATATNATATATATATATATATATATATATATATATATATATATATATATATATATATATATATATATATATATATATATATATATATATATATATATTCCTGGGCGGTTGACTTTCTCCAGTGTGGTTGATCTTATCAAATTAATTAACTCATTAATTTTAAACTAAGATTTATATAGTTGGATAGATTGATCCTACAGGCAAAGTCTATTTTGAGAGTTTTAGAAAAGAGTTAATACCGCAAATGGTCCTCTGACTATTGGGCTAGTACTCCTTTTAGTCATCGACTTTCAATTCGACCACAAATGGTCCTCTGACTTTCATTTTTGACCACAAATAGTTCTCCATTAAAAATTCTGTTAAATAGGTGTTAAATCTAGGGGTATTATCGTCAAATTGATATATATAATTGTCATAAAATAAAAATGTTTACAATTTGTCACCAACAAACATAATTGAAAAATTAACAAATATAAATACTCCTAAATAAAAAGACAATACACATTATTCTTGTAATTATGCATACAAAATGAAAATTTAATATTAGAGCTATCTGTTTTTAATTTAACCAACAGATTAAAATGGAAGAAATTTTTTAAACCTTGTTTCCATAATTTTCATCGTTGTTCATACATGGATGATTAATAGTTTTCACTCTTCATTAATCGATCAAACATTTTGTTTAGGACATAATTGAAGGTTGGCACCGTTGAATTAATATAATTAATCAAGTACAAATTGCGAACATTAATCATAGAATTTTTTTTTAATTTGTTCATTTATGTGATTTGTCACGTCCATTTTGTTATTATATTTATTAACTTAATGCTTATTAATGTTTGAAATTAATTATGGTGTCATATAATTCTCAAAAAGAAGTAATCATAATAATATTAATCAATTTGACGATATTACCCATAGATTTAACACCTATTTAACAGAAATCTTAACGGAAGACTATTTATTGTCAAAAATGAAAGTTAAAGGACCATTTGTGGTCGAATTGAAAGTCGAGAATTAACTCTTTAGAAAACTAATACCTTTAACTTATATTTGAAACCTTATTTTATGTCAAATAATAAGTAGATTATATAATGTGCATGCTAGGAGAGGGGGCCCACGGGGCACATGCGGGCAGAGATGAACGGCACAATGATGCGTCCGTGTCAAACTTTAAACCGGAAAAGGGGACATCCTGTTAATATTATACATATATATGTTACAAAGATTCTCAAAAAAGCTAAACACTGTCTGAAAGAAAGATTGACCTCGGAGCGTGGGTGTCAATGTACAAAGCTGTACGGCTCTATGCCTTTAACTGTCACCCGTGGGAGCAATCTCATTTATTTTCTTTTGAGCTTTATCGTACTCTTCTCTCAAGGTTGAATCTCAAATTCCAAACTTCCCCACACTCCGACCCGATAAAATGGATAAAAAATACACTGTGAACACAAATACGGACTCTCTGCACGAACTTAGCTCAATGATTTGGTAAGTAATAATACTTGAAGTAGGAAAGAGGGGAGAGAGAAAAAGAAAAGAAGAACTTTTAACAAAAAATTTAAATAAAATTTTACTGTGTCCAACTAGCGCGTCCAACTAGCGCGTGCAATGCGGCAGTGCACGAGATGCACTGTTTACACGTTTTTTTCCTCAAATTTGGAGCCCACAAAAATTTTACATTTGTAGGAGAAAAAACTAATAAAAAATTTCATCCCCATTAGTAAAAAAAGCACCCTCTAGTTTTTTGTTTATGAAATATAAGGCTATCTGTATCCATGCAATACTCTCACACTTTTAAAAGTGACTCATATTCTCATATCATTAAATTTATAATTTTTTTTAATTTTTTTCTATATTACTATAATAATCTCTCACTCTCAAAAGTGGTTCCAATTTCATACAGAGTATTATTATATACATTTTGGCTCGATATGTTTAGAGTTAAGTCGATCTCTGCAAATGTTTTTGAATTTATTATTCTTAAACTTTAGAATATGAATAACAAAAAATTAATTAATGAACAACTTCTTTATATACCCACCGTAACTGACATTACTATATACTTATCACCATCTAATTGGAAGAAATACTACATATGCATGCAATGCAGCTGACATGGATGATGCCATAATAATATATAATAAGAAGATAAAGGGAGGAGATGTATCACATTATATTCCTGGTGAAACATATCAAATGTCAGATATATTCAATTAAATATATCTATACTAATTGAGAAAGGGAGGAATCTGACTAGATAGAGGTTTGTGAAGGAAATGGTTTTCTTTGATTTCTTCAGTACATTACATTACAACTGAACACACAACATATTTATAGATAGGAAAAGTAAACCCACTACTAATTCCACTAAGTGAGTGCTGCAACCCTTTAGTTTATTTAGTTGTTATGCAGCCACACTAATATATAATAATCCATCCACCTAATCCACCTAACCCACTTAATCAATAATGTTGATTCCACTGCCGAAAGCAATTCATAATGCTGCACTTCTTCTTTCTTTTGGTTTAATTAATAACATTGCCTCCCTTAAACCAAATTGGATAAATTCGCCATCCCAATTTCCTTCTTCAGTTTGAGAAATGTCTTTGTCTCCATCCCAATTTCCTTCTTCAGTTTGAGAAATGTCTCTGTCTTCAATGGTTTTGTAAAGATATCAGCAACTTGGCATTCACTTGCACAGTACTCAATGTTGATTTGTTTTTCAGCTCATTCACTTGCACAGTACTCAATGTTGATTTGTTTTTCAGCTACCAAACTTGCACAGTACTCAATGTTGATTTGTTTTTCAGCTACCAACTCCCTGATCTTGTGATACTTGATATCAATGTGTTTGCTGCGACCATGAAAAACATGATTTTTGGACAACGAAATGGCAGACTTGTTGTCACAAAAAATTGTTGTAGGTGCCTCCTGCTTATGTTGCAAAAACTCCAAAATTCTTCTAAGCCAAATTGCTTGAGTAGCACAGTTTGCTGCTGCAATGTATTCTGCTTTTGCGGTTGAAAGTGCTACAATCTGCTGCTTCTTTGAAGACCATGCGGTTGAAAGTGCTACAATCTGCTGCTTCTTTGAAGACCAAGAAAATATAGCTGCTACAATCTGCTGCTTCTTTGAAGACCAAGAAAATATAGCAGAACCAAGATAGAAGGCATATCCCGACGTGCTTTTTCTTGTCTCAACATCTCCAACCCAATCACTGTCTGTATATCCAACAAGTTTCACAGCATCATTAGTAGAGTAAAAAATTCCATCATTACTCGTACCTTTGACATATCTCAGAATTCGCTTTGCTGCAACCCAATGTGATTCTTTTGGTTCCTCCATGAATCTACTGAGTATTCCAACTCCAAAAGAAATATCTGGCCTTGTAGCTACCAAATACCTCAAACTCCCAATTAGACTTTTATAGGCTGTAACATTCACATTCTTACCACACTCATCTTTGGACATCTTCAACTTTTCAGCTACTGGAGTTGAAACTGGTTTGGAGTTTTCCATTTTGATCTTTCTCAAAATATCAGTAGCATATTTCTTCTGTGAAATAAAGATTCCACCATTCATCTGAACAACTTCAAGACCAAGGCCCATATCAGTCATTTCAAATTTCTTAATGAGTGCCTCCCTGAATTCTGAGATTAGTTTCAAATTGTTTCCAGTAAAAATCAAATCATCAACATACAGACAGATTATAACAATATCTCCAGAATTTGTGTATTTGACATATAGGGTATGCTCATAAGGACATCTCATAAAACCATTCTCAACAAAATAAGAATCAATGCAACCATACCATGCTCTGGGTGCCTGTTTTAAACCATACAAAGCTTTTCTCAACTTGTAAACCTTATTTTCTTCCCCTTTCTTCACATACCCTGCAGGTTGCTCAATATATATTTCCTCTTCAAGAAAACCATTCAAAAAGGCAGACTTGACATCCATTTGAAACAATTTCCAATCATTTTGAGCAGCAAGAGAAATAAGCATTCGCATAGTATCAAGTCTACTTACTGGAGCAAAAACCTCAAAATAATCAATGCCTGGTTTTTGTTTGTAACCCTTTGCTACCAACCGTGCCTTAAAACGGTCAACCTCACCATTTGACTTGTATTTGGTTTTATAAACCCATTTTACTCCAATTGGCTTCTTTTCGGGAGGTAAATCTGTTAACTCCCAAGTACCATTCTTTTCAATGACACAAATCTCCTCATCCATTGCTTTAAGCCAATGAGTTTCTGTAGCAGCCTCCTCAAATGATATAGGGTCACAATCTGCAAAGAGAGCAAACTGAACAATCTCTTCATCAGTCAAGTCATTATCATTACCCAAAACATAATCTTCCAAACGAGCTGGTAAGTGTCGCTCGCGTTGAGATCTCCGAACTAATGACTCTGGCTGTAAAGAAGACTGAACATTATCTGAAACCAAGTGCTCATTATCAGGAATAATGGAACAACTGACCTTTCTTCTTTAGTTGACCAATCCCATGCACCATATTCATCAAAAGTGACATCACGACTTATAACAACCTTTTGAGTTTCAAGATTATACAATTTATAAGCCTTTGAAATGTCACTATAACCAAGATTATACAATTTATAAGCCTTTGAAATGTCACTATAACCAATAAAAATCAATTTATAAGCCTTTGAAATGTCACTATAACCAATAAAAATACACTTCTCACCTTTATCGATGTCACTATAACCAATAAAAATACACTTCTCACCTTTATCGTCCAACTTCTTTCTCAACTGATCTGGCACATGTGCATATGCCAAACATCCAAAAATCTTGAGATGTCTGATAGAGGGTTTATTCCCACTCCAAGCTTCCTCAGGTGTCTTATAACGAACACTTTTAGTTGGACACCTGTTCAACACATGAACAGCACAAGCAACAGCTTCTGCCCAAAAAGGTTTAGGCAGATTTTTAGATTTCATCATGCATCTCACCATGTCCATGATAGACCTATTCTTCCTCTCAGCCACTCCGTTTTGTTGTGGAGTGTACCTAGCTGTCATTTGATGCTGAATACCATTTTTCTTTAAAAATTCATCACATGCAATATATTCTGTACCTCTATCAGTTCTCAAAATTTTAATCTTATAACCACTTTGTTTTTCAACAAAAACCTTAAATTGTTGAAAAACATCACATGCATCTGACTTCTGTTTCAGAAAATAAGCCCATCTTTTTCTACTGAAATCATCAATGAAGGTAACAAAATACTTACAACCTCCATTTGAAGGAACTTCCAATGAACACAGATCTGAGTGAACAATCTCCAACTGCTTTGTTGCTCTTTTAGACTTGCCTACAGAAAAAGGTTCTCTATGCTTCTTCCCAATCAAACAACTCTCACAAATTTTGTTAGGAACATTGATAATCGGCAAATCAGAGACAAGTTTCTTTCTTGCTAGATAATTTAATCCTGAGAAATGAAAATGCCCAAACCGCATATGCCACAACCAATTATCATCACGGATCTCAGAATTAAAGCAAGTAAGAAGTGCATGGTTGATTTTCAAAGGAAATAGTCGATTTTGAGACATATTTACCTTTGCAATCAAAACTCCCTTGGCATCAACAATGGTACAACACCCTTGAGTGATATTAATTTTATATCCTTTTTCTGACAACTGTCCCATGCTCAACAAATTTTGGTGTAATTCAGGAACATAGAAAACATCAGATATAAAATTGTGAGTACCATCCTTCAATTGAATAGAGATTTTACCTTTTCCCAAAATTGGCACTTTTGACTTATTTCCAAATGTCACCTCAGATCGTATTGATTCATCCAACTCTGAAAACAATTCTTTATTCCCACACATATGGTTACTACATCCAGTATCCAAGAACCATATGCTTTCATCTGCAGACAAACTGTTACTTACCAAAAATAAGGTTTCAGATTCAGTAGAACTCTCACCAGATTTTTCAGCAACATTTGCTTGATTTTCATGACCATCCTCTTTATACCAGCAATCTGCAATTTTGTGTCCAAATTTGCCGCAATTGTAGCAATTAAATGGAAATTTACCTTGCTTGGTATTATTACCTCCACCTCTTCCTTGATTGAAGTTACCTCGTCCTCTTCCTTGATTTGAGTTACCACGTCCTCTTCCTCTGAATCCTCCTCTTCCTCTTCCACGACCTCTACCAGATCCTCCACCTCTTTGATTAGAGCTAGTCATATTAAAGGTGACTTGGCTCTTCAAAGCTTCTTCTGCTAGTGGTTCCGATTTTGACGCAATCCTTTCAATATGACTTTCGATCATACCTTTTAACTCGGCAATTGACAAGTCCTCGGTATCGTGTGACTCTGTTATTGAAGCCACCACATGGTCATACTTCATCGGCATCGTTCGTAGAACTTTTTCAACCACTGCACCATCCTCAATTGTGTCTCCGTATAACCTCATCTTATTTACAAGATCAATAAGACGAGAGAAATACATATCTACCGTTTCTGTAGAGGTCATCTCACAACGATCATACAACCTTCTCAACGACTGCAACTTAGACTTCTACGCCCGATCAACTCCTTTGTGTGACACCTCTAAGATGTCCCAAGCCTGTTTTGCCGTTTGAGCACTAGTTAGCTGACCAAAAATGGAGTACTGGACGCCTTGATGAATTTGTCCCAACGCCAATTGATCTCGCAGTGTAGCAGCTGCATCAACTCCTTCTGGTAGACCGGGATCAACAAAGCTCCAAAGATTTTGAGCTTTCAAATGTGTGGTCATCATAATTTGCCAATAATTGTAATCGAGTTTCCTATCTAATTTAGGACCCGACCACACAATATTGAAATTATTGGCCATACTTTACTAGGAAAAAAATATCTCGGGGTTGGAAGGTTGATAGGCTCTGATACCAAATGTCAGATATATTCAATTAAATATATCTATACTAATTGAGAAAGGGAGGAATCTGACTAGATAGAGGTTTGTGAAGGAAATGGTTTTCTTTGATTTCTTCAGTACATTACATTACAACTGAACACACAACATATTTATAGATAGGAAAAGTAAACCCACTACTAATTCCACTAAGTGAGTGCTGCAACCCTTTAGTTTATTTAGTTGTTATGCAGCCACACTAACATATAATAATCCATCCACCTAATCCACCTAACCCACTTAATCAATAATGTTGATTTCACTGCCGAAAGCAATTCATAATGCTGCACTTCTTCTTTCTTTTGGTTTAATTAATAACATCAAAGCTCAATAGAAATAAATGATGAAGCTAGTGATAGGGAATTCATACCAGCCAGCTAGATATAAATGGGATCACCCGCGTTCGAACCAAACCGTCTACTATAGAAATTGAACCGGAATTGAGACCCAAAAAGTTTAAGTTCCGGTTCCGATTCTTTATATTGTGGAACTGACGTTCAGAACGGGCGATTCCGATTTCGATTTGTAATATTTTGAAACCGGGAATTTACGGTTCAGAATCGGAACTAAACCGAAACCGAAACAGATGGGTCAAGGAGCAGAATAAAATTCTACTACAGCAAGAGGAAATTAAGAAACCCAATCTAAAAGACATGAGCAAATAATGCTGAAACGTAGAGTTAGTAGACTTTACTGGCCATAATGGAGATAGAAAATCTAAATGATCGAATATATTGACAATGTATGTTTTTGTAAGCTAAACAGTAAGTTATGTTGTTACTATAATTTTTTGTATTATGATCCTTACGTACTGCTAATAGAATATCTAATATATGATCCTTACGTATGAGAAACTTTTAGACATATATTGTTTAAACGCTTGTTCTTGTGAGCTGACACTTTTTTAGCTAAAGTTTTCTTAAAATTATCCACAACAAAGGCATATAGGAATACTTGTCTAAAACCACTCTTCTAAATAAAAAATCCTCATTAAACTCATAAAATGTAAAGATATGGGTAAAAGAAGTACCAAATTTATAAGTCCAAACCAATGAGGCAATGACTGAATATATGTATTGGCATCATAAAAAAAAAAAGAAAAATTGTTAGAAACATATGTACATAGATTTTTATGAGCCAAAAGTGTAAGTTAGGTTTGTAGAATTCAACCTTTTTTTTTTTTTTTTTTTTTTAATTTTTTAAAAAATTTAAAAAAAAAAAAAAAGAAAAATTGTTAGAAACATATGTACATAGATTTTTATGAGCCAAAAGTGTAAGTTAGGTTTGTAGAATTCAACCTTTTTTTTTTTTTTTAATTTTTTAAAAAATTTAAAAAAAAAAAAAAAGAAAAATTGTTAGAAACATATGTACATAGATTTTTATGAGCCAAAAGTGTAAGTTAGGTTTGTAGAATTCAACCTTTTTTTTTTTTTTTAATTTTTTAAAAAATTTAAAAAAAAAAAAAAAGAAAAATTGTTAGAAACATATGTACATAGATTTTTATGAGCCAAAAGTGTAAGTTAGGTTTGTAGAATTCAACCTTTTTTTTTTTTTTTAATTTTTTAAAAAATTTAAAAAAAAAAAAAAAGAAAAATTGTTAGAAACATATGTACATAGATTTTTATGAGCCAAAAGTGTAAGTTAGGTTTGTAGAATTCAACCTTTTTTTTTTTTTTTTTTTTTAAATTTATTAGAAAATTTTTCTAAGTATCTAGCAAGAAACTATTACAAACAACGTAACAAGAATTGATCAATGATGTCATAATGTGTCGTAATAGAAAAAGTGAAGCACAACAAGAATTAGTCCAAACAGAACAAATTAAATACAAGCTGCTCGCACGAGTTTAGCTCAATAATTTAGTAGATAGTATTTGGGAGAAGAGATCAAGGCTTGAACTTTGACAGTGGCAAAAGATTAGTAGCATGAATTCTCAAATGGTGCAAAGTTACCAAGGGCATCACAATTTTGCGTAGGGTGACGACAGAGGTTCTTGCAGCAAAGTTTTTAAATACAACAAAATGTTTCGACCAACATTTTCTTTTGATTATCTTGTTGTCTTTAGTATGTTGCAAAACTTTCAAGAATGATACATGCCAAATTTAAAAGTATATCGAAGTTTACAAATATGAAATTACATATCAATTTGCAAGTAATAATTCAACACATCAAATCCAAGAATGTTTTAATGGTTTTAATGGTTGAACAATTTGAACCTGTTCTTCCTTGATAGACATACAAGTTCACTCATTCATCTTTAAATAGTTTGAAGATTTAAAGAAGAGACACAAAAGATATATTGATAAGTTCAAGCTACAAGCATTTAAAACACTTTCATTGCTAATCGTCTAATCATATTAAGTTCAAAAAGAGGCTACTCAATAGATTAAAAAAATAAAGCTATCAATTTACTTAGTCTCTTAGTTGGAGGAAACTTTGTTCGTTGTGTTATATTTCTACCAAGGGTAGATAGGGGAGAATAACAAGGAAGTTGTGAAATTCTATGATCAATGCTAGCTTTGTGAACAAAGCATTTGATCCAATTCATTGTATTTTATACCAGAGTGGTCAATATAGTGGATTCTTTCCGATGATAGGGATAGAGTGGAGTAGAATGATTACCTAAACCTTCGAACCACTATAAATTTCTTGTCTCATCTTACAACATTTGCTTTACCCATCTTACATTACTCAAATCCTTCTATTTCTAGGCACATCATTTGAAAATTTATATATTTTTTTGGTGCACAGATTTTAATTATGTTTTAGACTCGACCAATAAAGTTAAAAAGTCAACACCATTCTTTAAGGTGGTGTTGAAAGATTAATTAACGTTAAGCAATTAATTTAAAATCTTTAAAAATTCAAGCCCACTTAAAAAGATTTATAAAGTCTATTCACCGCACATCCCCTCCCCTCCCCTCTCATTCATTCTAGACTTTTATCTTCATCAAGTGGGACTAAGAGGACAAGCACTACTTAAATGCTTTCTCAAGCACTACTTAAATGCTTTCTCAACTCTATTTTTTTCAACTCAAATAAGTGCACTTTGATAATCAACTTCTCATTCACCATTATCCATTTTGAGTGTATAATATATCAAATTAAACCTCTCATTTAAGAAAACTCAAATTCACTTTAACTCGACCCATACCAAAAGCGGATCTCGTCTCACTGCAATTAATACAAAAATGACCACTTTAAATGTCATTTTAAGCCAATTTTTTCAACAAGAGGATCAACTCATTCCTAAACTGTAAGACAAAGAAAAAGAAGGTTATTCATGATTTTAGGGACTATAAAAAGTTCTTATTTATGAGGAAAAGTTCAGCGAATCTGACAAGCTAATAGATCGAGTTTCTTTATATAAGATTAATTAATGGTAGATTCTGAATACAAAAATAAGGCTTGGTAACCGACACACTTGGAATAATAATTTTAAATGACATAATTTAAGGATACAATACTATAACAAAACCACACTATAACAAAGATATAAGGTCACAAAGTCTAAATGCATAAACAGGTATTTAGAAAACAACAAAGAACAATGCATTAATAAGTACATTGGGATAATCTCGATCTAGGCTTTAGAGTTTGCTCTTAATTAATTACGACTAATACTATTAAGCATGGGAATGCGTTTATTTAGCTGATAACGAAATTTTGACCACAAAACCAAATCTGAGAAGACAAAAAGTAAGAAAAATGCTTCATTCACATGTTTTATAATGGAAGTTATTGTTCATTCACATGATGGATATATGCCTAACAAATTAAATTAAGCGAAGTATTCAAGTAGACCAAACACCAACATCCTATATCGTCATGTTTCTCCAATGCAAAAAATCAATTGGGCATATTACGTACTAAAGAAAGGCCAGGTATCAATTAAGTTGGTAAAGAAATAAGAATTTTCAGCTTGATAAACTATAGCTCAAATATACAAATATGCCAAGGAGAAAACAGATATAACATAATCGCAAAGAAGGTCATTAGGTTGTACGAGATATCAAAATTTTATATTAAAAAATCTAGTTAACTCAATCAATTCAAGCATCGA
Source organism: Ipomoea triloba (assembly GCF_003576645.1). Taxonomy (NCBI): domain Eukaryota; kingdom Viridiplantae; phylum Streptophyta; class Magnoliopsida; order Solanales; family Convolvulaceae; genus Ipomoea; species Ipomoea triloba. The sequence goes on from NC_044918.1 coordinate 28,545,682, forward strand.
TCTATGTATAATAAACATATACAAATCCGTAAGCATTCAGCAAATTTCTAGACATCAGGACATAAATATCAAGAATTCCAACATTTCTAAGATAAGAGCCCAAAAAATCTATAGAAATTAGTGGCAAATTATACCATAAACCAGGGTCTACTTTGCATTGTAAACCTGGTCCAAAAATAACCTTCAGATTTTGTATATGTAGTTGACACATGCGTTCTGTACATGTTGACAGTTTCTGTACTTGTAGCTAGTGTTGCAAAAATCTCGTCTAGGTCTTGATTAATCTCCGCCTAGGCGCTAGGCGTCAGCCAGCCGCCAGCGTATCACCTTAATCGTTGGTCTAAGTAGCCGGTCGGCTAGACGCTCGAATAGGCCGCCTAAGAGCCTGCCTAGGCCTCCTAGGTCGCCTAGTCAGCCGATTAGCTATTGTTCTTTTTTTTTTTAATGAGTTATTTTACTCAAAAGCAACATCGTCTGAGTGAAATAAACCTAAATTGTTCGAATTCTAAATATTTTTTAGGTTAATATTTAATATTTTAGTATTGAAGTATTATATAGTTTATAATTATTAGTCTTTAAAAAATTAAAAATACTCAAACAAACTTTTAAAAATAAAAATAAAATAAAATAAATACACGGGCACCTAGACACCGATTAATCCCTGCCTAGGCGTCCTAGGCGCTCCCTGAGCGCCCGAGGAGCGCATAACGATTTTTTCAACCATGCTTGTAGCTACCATATTATGTGTCAACAATTATCAAGTTAATTGTTTACATGTACATTAATTATAAGTACATAATATAATGTGTTAATGAAGGTACAAAATTTTTGTATCAAGGTTCCCAATGCAATATGAACATTGGTCCATAGTATAACAATTGGAAATTAGTACACAAAAGTAGGTAATATTATGGGTAATTATCTCTTAAAGGACTGATTCTTTAATAATTGAAGGATTTCATTCTTGGTTGCGTACCTTTGCTTTAATTTGTCTGATAAATATGAAGGCTCTTTGTGAAGCAGAAGACTTAGCAAGATACGAAGCCCTTTGAACGGGAAAGATTACCAAATTAGTAGGTGATAATTCCGCCAAAAGATAACCAGATTGGATTATTGTTCGACCAAACAAGAAATCTTCAGTAGAATATATATCATTGTTAGCATTGAAAATTTAAAAGATGTTATTGGGCTGTGACAGATAATCGGCTATTAAATTAATTGCTTTAATTAATTAAATTGGGCTGATATTTATTTAAGTGGGTTAATTAAATGACCCATTGAATAATTAATTAGTCTAATTATTTAATTCAAAGTAATTGGTGTTGGATCGCTGGCCCAAGTTGGTGAAAACATTTAATTGGATTGGACCTAGCTAATTGGATTAATTGGGCTGCTCAAATTGACGGGCTTTGACTTGGTTTGGCCCATCAATAATTATATGTGGATTATATAATTTTGAAGAAATTGCGGATGTTATAAATTGGTTCAAGAAATATAAAATCATGAACCTGGACGTGATGGTGTCCTAATACATTCTCATATTTAATTCAAATAATTAAATTAAATTGAGAATTATCCAAATGGATAAAGGTGGTTAGATTTTTCCTACCTCTTCACCACTATAAATAGTGGTTTCATTTTCAAGGAAATGGGTTTCTGAACATCTGCATACCGAAGCTCTGCCGAAATCTCGCCAGAATATTGTCTGGAACACGCTTGCAATTTATTTGCACCGAGGGGTACGCCTGCAATTTATTTGCACCAAGGAACACTTCCAGTTGGCATACTCCAACTTGGCATCCTTCCAGTTCAGCATACTCTGAACTCGGCACACTTCCAGTTGGCATACTTCCAACTCGATACACTTCCAGTTCAGCATACTTTGAACTCGGTACACTTCCAGTTGGCATACTTCCAACTTAGCATACTTCCAGTTGGCATACTTCCAACTCGGCACCCTTCTAGTTGGCATACTTCCAACTCGGCACACTTCCAGTTGGCATACTTCCAACTCGGCACACTTCCAGTTGGCATACTTCCAACTCCGCACACTTCCGGTTGGCATACTCCAACTCCGCACCCTTCCAGTTCAGCATACTCTGAACTCAGTACGCTTCCAGTTGGCATACTTCCAACTCGGTACGCTTCCAGTTGGCATACTTCCAACTCAGCACACTTCTAATTCGGCATATTCCGAATTTAGTACAGTTCCAATCGGCATATTTCTGATCAACCTATTTCTAGTAGAGAATCAGAGGACTTCTATACAGAGATTGTACCCCTCTTTCGTTTGATACATACTACTTCTTGTAACCGATACTTAGAATTTTGAATATATACAATTCAAGTTTTTCGCGTTTACCATCATCATCTTGATGAAGCCAACGTTGGTGTAAATTAATCTTATGATCCCAATATGAGTCATAGGATAAGTTAGACCATGTAAGTAAATAGTGTGAGACAAGGCTTTTGACATGGAACCGAAAGGAAATATAATGAGTCTTTTTAGCTAAGTCAAGTCAAGAATTTCACTAATGATCATTTTGCTATTGTTGAAAGCCATTAAAGAATCATCTAAGTTATGAAGGAGGTGGAGTATATGTGAGATCTAGAGGGGGAAAATAGATTAGATTACTATTCTTGAGCTCCAAGTAGTCTTGAGTGGAATTTATATTCTTGGGTTAAACTTCAAGAGCTTGTAGATTACTTGGGCTATTGGATCAATTGGGCCATAATGATATGAGGATAATAATTCCAACAAATTCTTTCACACACCTTGAACACAAAGTCGTTGTGTGTTACTCGCTATCTCTTTTGATAATCTTTCAAACTAGCTTGAATATAGAGTTGCCGGTTTCACTGCCTATATCAACTCACTCCAAGGATCGTGCACAAAGTCGCATTAAGTGGAAGATCTCATCTAACCTTTGTCACACAAGTAGTTTTTTGTCTTTTGGAAATACAAGTTGTACTCAATCTAAATGATTCTTTAAAAGCTTAGAAGTGCTTGACATTGCTGTTTGCATTTCTCACTTTAGAGTTTGATGCTTGATTACTTCATTTGTTACTCATAAACTCATCTTCTAAGCTTAGGATTACTCCATTTATATTTCATAGAGCATGTATCGGAGTGCCTCAAATAAGATTCAAAATATTTTGAATTTGACGGTTAGCGCTTACTATGATAGTAGCTGTTAGGATTACTCCATTTATATTTCATAGAGCATGTATTGGAGTGCCTCAAATAAGATTCAAAATATTTTGAATTTGACTGTTAGCGCTTACTATGATAGTAGCTGTTCAAAGACTGATATCTTCTCCTTTAAGTTACAAATATTTAATCGCTAGATAATACCCATATATCTTTTCATGTAAGACTTTACTTTATCTCAAAAAGTCATTTTGTAGTCTTTTCAATCCTGTCTAATCATTTGCATCTGCCTTGAACATTGTGTCAAACAACTCTCTTTATTATATGCTTTAATTTCAAACATTTCTTATTCATCGTACTTAGAGTTATTAGGTAGATTACGCTATTTTGTTCTAATACCGATAATTTTAGATATGTTGATCTACTACGATCTGTCAGTCACGACTTAGACACTTATACTGATTCCAACTTATTTGAGCTTACAACTTCTTTTGGAAAACCATAACTCAAGCATATCAAGTCTGCCGTTGGCTTAGGATATGCCATTGATCCTTTGATAGATCTTCTCTTTGCTCATTACTGCTTAGTTTCGGTTCTACCAGACAGGTTTAGCCAAAGTTCGAAGGTCGTATGATCTGCTAGTTGATCTATCAAGATGTTTCGAAATTAGTTTTTCAAAAAAATTCTTTCAACTTGTTATAGGATCTATTGAATAAAGATTTTACATCATATAGTTCCTCCAATTCAAGATCTTCTGAAATAGCCACTACTGGAAATCAGCGATTTTCCATATAGTTCTTTCGTGTGTAGATTTGTTTGTTTTGATTTTATGCAAAATCTTAAGTTGTATTTTGACCTTTATAACTTGATATAACAAAACAAGATTACATAATAATATGGGGTTCTAAAATCACTAACTTAAATACTATTAGCGTCATCAAAATCTATTAATTAAACATTATTCTTAATAGCTTGGACTCATGTGCACCCTAGTATATATTTTGAGTACTCTACTCTATTCTTTGTATGACTATTTGAAAAAAAAAATTTGTTATCTTTGCCATTGTAAAATTACCTCCACACTCACCTTAATAAGATGTTTTTTTAGAAAATGATTTTTTTTTTGTTTATTGATAAAAAAAATGCACATTACTGACACATTAAGATATATATTACAATAAAGTAATTGAAGAAAGAAAATGAAACCAGACGTTTTTTTTTAATCAACTTACAACGAATAAAAGAATATAAAATTGTACTCCAAAAAAAAAAAAGAATATAAAATTCGAAGTTGAACTTCGTAAAACAAAAAAATAATACTCCGTAACAATAAATAAAAAAGACGGTAGCTGACCAAAATAAAAAGCCCTATCGAAATTATACTTTTTAATATCATCTAGGAAATAGCCCTTTAGTCCATTACTTATTATGTAATAAACTAGTCCAAGCCCATCCAATTCAAAAAGTAAGCCATCCATTAAACAAGGCAATTTATATCGTGAATCAGGATTCACATAGCATTGTGAACCTTAGATCTAAATAGTGTAATTTTGATTTTTAGATTTTAACAGATTCAGTAGTTTTCCATTTATCATGTCTCTGCACAACAACTAATCTATTCCAAGTACAAAATTTATACTAAAATATATAATTTCATATTACAAAACACAAAAACTCATAATACAAAATAGATAAACATAATGTTATATATTTACTTATTTTAAAATTTGATTTAGGTAAAGAATTTATGTTTTATAGGCATATAATTTCACAACACAAGGACATAAATTCACACACACAATATGTTGTGTGTTACACAACTACTAATTTGTTTCAGGTATATAATTCATACTCTTAATGTACTTAATTTCATAAAACGTTTCCAAAAAAAAAAAAAATCATAAGACAAGATACAAAAACTCACAACACAAAACACATACATATGCTTTATAGTAAAATAAAAACAAAAACTATAATGTTAATCAAAATTAAATAAATAGTCGTTCAAAAACAACATCGTACAGGACCAAGGTCCACCGTATAAGGATTGAAACTTGAAAGAATCATTCTGAGACTCTCTTAGGCCATCATATTAATTATCATACGATAAATTATATCGTGGACCATATCCACTTTATATGGTGGACTCATGTACAAAATGGCGTTGCTTATATTAAGTGTCAAATAATGCATTATATATATTTAATAACATTATCATGTCAATGTTTTGTAATATTTGTTCCATATGTCTATAAACACTAAATTAAATGTACATCATATGCATTTTTCATTCACTGTACAATAGATCCATAAAATTCTATCTATATATATATATATATATATATATATATATATATATATATATATATATATATATATATAGATTAAGGATCAAATGAGGACCTATAGTTAGGTGAGGACCCTGTGGACTTATCTGATCCATTGATTTAAATAATTCAATGATTGTGATTAATTATATGCAATAGATTTAATTTTTCATGCTCAGTTTGTTGTGCATTCGTACTCATTTTGTTGTGCATTCGTTCTTCATTTGTTGTGCATTCATTCTCGGTTTGTTGTGCACTCGGTCTTAGTTTGTTGTGCACTCGGTCTCAGTTTGTTGTGCATTCATAGTGTGAATGTTGTGCATCTCGCTCACTTTGTTGTGCAGTTGCATTCATAGCCGTTAGATTAGTCCAAATGGATGATCTGGATTAGTCCACACGGTCCTTACCTAATGATAGATCCTCACCTGATCCGGAACCTATATATATATATATATATATATATATATATATATATATAT
>NC_044918.1:28552200-28575990 GCF_003576645.1 Ipomoea triloba
TATATATATATATATATATATATATATATATATATATATATATATATATATAGATTAAGGATCAAATGAGGACCTATAGTTAGGTGAGGACCCTGTGGACTTATCTGATCCATTGATTTAAATAATTCAATGATTGTGATTAATTATATGCAATAGATTTAATTTTTCATGCTCAGTTTGTTGTGCATTCGTACTCATTTTGTTGTGCATTCGTTCTTCATTTGTTGTGCATTCATTCTCGGTTTGTTGTGCACTCGGTCTTAGTTTGTTGTGCACTCGGTCTCAGTTTGTTGTGCATTCATAGTGTGAATGTTGTGCATCTCGCTCACTTTGTTGTGCAGTTGCATTCATAGCCGTTAGATTAGTCCAAATGGATGATCTGGATTAGTCCACACGGTCCTTACCTAATGATAGATCCTCACCTGATCCGGAACCTATATATATATATATATATATATATATATATATATATATATATGATGGTTTTTAATGAAATGGGCTCACCATAAAATTGTGTTGATATCGAGTAATAGTGACCGCAACAGTAATCTACTAAATAGCGGACCGTAAAGACAACTGATGTACTTCGTCGTTGATTGGGGCAAAAGTTAAGAGAGAGGAAGAGTTGTTGATGATTGACAACGGAGACCCCTCCCCTTTTTATACTATTCCTAGGGCCGCATGTCGCGGATAGGTGCACAGACCACAACTCTTTGCTCCTCTCCTCCGTCGTACGCGTGTCCCACTAGGTGTTGCACACCCCCGCCAAATATCTCTCCTCATGCCAAGTCGCAGGCCACGTTCTAATCATCGCTAACTACATGCCCGAGCGATTAGCCCTTCTGCAAAATGGCTTGCCACTCACTTGGGTGATTTGTCATAGCTAGCTGAACCAATCTCTAGCCCTCTGATCGCCGATGGACAGCTAAAGTGCTCCGGCAAGGGACCAAAAGGCCCCAAGGCTGCGAATTCGGGAGTGATTTGTTGGCCACCCTCTAGAGTTCAACTTCGGTTTATTCAGTCGCCATGGGTTCTGCTAGTGGGTCGAGATCCAATGTCGAGGTTTTCGGCTGATGCTCCCCGCCACTTATTTTACCTGATTGTGTGTCCCATTTCATGCTGTCAAAAACGCCCTTAGCCCTCTTTCCAAAAATGCCCTTAGTCCTCTTTCTAGAAAAAAGACCTACCTCTACTTTTCTAATTGGACCCTTCATTGGCCCAACCCACCTTTTATATATGTGTGTGTGTATATTTTAAAATACATTTTATGTTTTATGTATATTTTAATTTTTAATTATTTATAGTCAATATTGATCTCGTTTTAAATGTCTCAATGAGATCTTTAAAATAAAACAATTAGCAAAAAGATTTTAAAAAGTTTCACACCAAAATGGTGTAAATGAATAGTGTTACACCAATAATATGGTGTAACACTATTCATTCACACCATTATAGTGTAGAATTTGGAGTCTTCTTTGGAGGTAGGTTGCACCAAATTTTTACACCAAAATCGTGTTTTGCCTTGGCCTTGGAGATGGTCGAGCTCCATATTCCCACTAAATGTGGCTGTGAAATTGCCATGTAAAGGAGGCAAAAGTATAGTTAGTTGGTGCCATATATTCTTTGAAGGAATAATATATTCCGATATGTTGTAAAATAATTAATTAAAATATTGAACAATTTCTCCAATTTGGGATTTAAAAGTTTTAGAATATGTTTAGTGCGCAGCTTTGCTATGAGCTCTCAAAATCATGGAATTCCAATTAGGTTAATGAATTATAGTAGTTGGACTGTTAACATTAAGTGGAAGATGTTAAGGTGTGTTTGGTTTAAACGTAGGAATCGAAATGGTAATGAAAATTAAATATTTGATAATATTAAGTCCAAGTAGTCACTTTATATATATATATATATATATATATATATATATATATATATATATATAATAAATACGAATGAGAGTCAAATAAATAATCAATTAATTAAAATAAAAATAGTCAACTACTATGTAGTGTAATGACATTTCGATTATCATTCAAAATTGGTGATCATAGGTTCGTGTATAGAACATATACTACATTGTAAAAAATTATGAGTATTTTAAAAATAAAATAACATAATATATATATAATACACATATATACATATATGTATACTAGTATTTTTTTGCACAATGCGCAAAAATCGATGCCCAATATTAATGCTCTATATTAAAATCTTAGGTTTATGTAGATTTATATATGTATACTAGTATTTTTTTTATGCGTGATGCGAAAAAATCGATGCCCAATATTAATACTCTATATTAAAATCTTAGGTGTATGTAGATTTTAGATATTTATATTATATAATAATAATAATAATAATAATAATAATAATAATAATGTAAACCATTTTTTATAAATTTGATATTTATATTTGAATAAATTTCACTTTTGGTCCCCTGACTATTATACATAGATCACATTTGGTCTTTGACTATTAAAATTTTCTAATTACGTGCATGATTATGTAATTTGTATCACATTTGGTCCTTCCGTCCAATTTTCGGCTAACTATGGCAAAAAATTGCTCCTTTTGGAAGAAAAAAATGCAGTACTCTTACCAGAAGTGCTCCTTATTAGTTTTTGGCAAAAACTTGATTGTGACTGTCTCAATGATCTTTATCAGTGACCCAATCCGTGAGACGGGTCGGATCAAAATGGAATGTAATATTTATACTAGCAAATGTAATACTAAATCATTAATAAAGTATTATATTTCATTTTGACCTGACCCCTCTCACGGATAAAGATCCGTGAGACGGTCTCACACAAGTGTGGCCCTTATTTTTTAGGTATATTTTAAATTTTCATATTTAATGAATGGACAATGACAATTTTTTTTTTCCTCTTATTTTGATTCCATTGTTCAAAAGTAGAGTAAAAGGGTAATGAGTTTTATAATTACTAAGGCTCGTTTGGTTTACGGAAAATACTTGAGAAGGAATGGAATTAAAATTCCATAAAAAAAAAATTACCGAGAAAATTAATTACGGAGTACATTGTTTGGTTGGTGGAAAAGAAATTACTAGGAATATTAATTCCATTGTTTAGTTGGATTTTGAATTGTAAAGAATAATGAGTATAAAGACAAATATAATCCAACACAACAACAACAACAACAACAATAATAATAATTAATAAGGGTAATTAATAAAACAACAATAATAATAATTAATAAGGGTAATTAATAAAGTATGGTGAGGGTAAAATTGTCATACTAGTTTTTCCATGAAAAACAAAATAGTGAAAATATCAAGTATAAGTTAAGGAAAATGTCTTCCATTAATGAAACATAGATTTTCATTTATCTCTCGAATCATATTTCTTCCTTAAAAATTTCCGCCAAACACTTCAATATAAAAATTATAAAGTGCTCACCTATTGTTTAAGTTCGACGAAAGCATTATTTTTGAGTGCTCAAAAATAGTGTTGTAATCCATTTTATTCTAGAGAGAGACTGACGCTACAACGCTTCTAGCACCTTCAGGAGGTACTAAATCGATTGTAAAGAGACTATATGATACACACGACTTGAATTTCCGTTCAAAATTATTTTCTCATAATTTCGAATGCCCTTTTATTTTATTTTTATTTATTTTATCAACTTATTCTTCCTACAAAATTTACCTATTCAACACCTCTTCTACTAGATGAATTCCTTCATTGGTCAAACTATTTTTCTAATTTTAGAACTCTTCTAATATACAAAGTCTTCTGCATGCCAAGATTTGTTTCCTATATGGCTAACTCCTCTAAATTTAGTTTTCTTCTACTTGAATGATTCTTCGAACAATTAAATCTAGGTAATATACCGAACAATCGAGCGCTAATGAATTTGTGAAATATTGAAACGGTTCAGTAAATAATCGAACCTAACTAAACTGAATACCGTTCAGATTTTTTCTTTTAATAATAATAATAATAATAAGTATATCCAAATCTCTAATTCCTAAATTCTTAATTGCAGACGAACACCACTTGTCCGCCCTGGCACTCCTGGCTCCTACCTGCCTCGCCTGCAAATCTGCAATCGAACAAGTCTCGCATGCAAATCTGCAATCGAACAGATCTCACATGTTGCCCTCGCCTAAGTTTATGCGCTTGCATATGTATATGAGCCTTTCTGTCTAAGTTAAATTTAGGCGATCAGCATAATTAATGCATTCAATAAAATTAGAACTCAATTTTTATTGTATGTCTGAAATGTGACTTTATGATACTCGAAGTGAAAATATTACACATGGAAGTGAAACATTGTTGTTCATGGCTATGGCCATGTGCTATTCATTTTTGACGATTTTTCTTTTTCCTTCTATTTCTGTAATTTTTTATTTTACTGGCTGATTTGGATCTGGACAAAAAAGTTTGTTAGACTATATAAATAACTTTAAAAAGTACTATGACTTGGTCTATCTGGATTCTCCAAAGTTTTTTTTTTTTTTAATAAAGATGTTATAATCTCATTAAATGAACTTGATTGAACTCAATGGATGCCGAATGGATTTTTAATCTTAAATTATTAGTAAAATAAATAAATAATCAATTATTTGCACTAGAACCGTATGAAATGTTGTGAATTGAGGTTCCTAAACTGAACCGAAAATGAACTTTTTCAAACTGAACCGAACTATAATATTAAATTGAATGGTTTCATTTTTTTTAAACGAACAAATTGAAACTGAAATAAAAAAATAAAAAAAAATCAGACCAAATACCAAAACGTCCACCCTAATGAAATCTACTAAATTGCCTGCAACATTATTTTAAACTAAATACACATTAGATTGAATGACTCCCTTCACAACATTGTTTTAGATTAAATACACTTGATTCGAACATGCTTGTTTCAGTCCAAACGCTCATTCATTTTGGTGTAAATACACATTGATAGATCAATTAGTCTAAATAAAAATTGGATTAGAATAAATACACATAGTTTGTTCATTACACATAATGGGTTATGTACCTTGAATTTATTTACAAATTACAAACAGTACATAAATATGTTAATTTCATACATATTCATTTTTATTATACTACTTAAAAATGAACCTATAATACTTATTTATTTATTTATTTATTATCAATGATCAATCTTACCTTGTGAATCAAAGTCCAAATTGATAGTCTATACACTATAGTTAGTGCTCCATTGCTCCCTAGTGTTTGGTGCTTACCCTCTGTTTTTGTCAACCCCAACAACTAATTAAATTACCACGGAGTTACACCATATAAGAATATTCAAAATTAAAATGGTGTTTGGTTTGAGACTTTTGCATCTTATTATGGGTTTTGATATCTATTACTCTGTACAATGTTTAATTTGTTTGTTTACTTTAGTTACCCTATTATTGGAATCAAATCCTTTAGGGGATGTTTGGTTCAATAGAAAACATTTTCTACTCCCTAAATTTGAGAAATATTAGTTCAATTTTCTTTTTCCACTTTTTCAATTCTCCATTTTTTTCGAAAAATCCTCCATTTTTCCAAGTTGCTAAACGACCTCTTATATGGACAAAAGATCAAATTAGAGACGTCAGTAGAAGACCTCTTAAAACAAAAAAGGTTTAGTATAAAAAGATATTAGTAATAAGAAGAGCGTGACCTTAATTGCTAAAGAACCACAAGAAGATAAATCAATTTAAATTGTTCATAGTTGATACAGCTCAAACTAAGAAGGGCGATAAGCTACCCCTACTAGGATTCTAAGAATTAAACTTGGATCATTATATTGATCAAATCAACAATCTGACCAACTTAACTAAGATTTTCCCCTCTACCCTCATAATTTTTTATTTTCAATTATGTATGGTAACGGCCAACATTTTCTACGTCTACGTAATGGCCAAATGCGTTTTCCATGCTGAAACAAAATATATTGGGTTGATATTGATTATGATTCAACGCACAAAATAGATGGTTTGGAAACGGTCGATGTCCATGTGTTATTACTCGAGTAAAATTAAGGTGGCAATGAGCAGGGTTAGATTCAGAAACTTTTCCCAATGGGGTGAAGTTCAAATAAAATTAAAAATGTCCGTGATAAAATATTCAGCATCGATAATATGATTAAAATACAAAATGTATTACAAATTACAATACAATTTTTATAATCAACAACAAGATAATCAAGAGTATAGTCAGAAATATATTTGAGTGGAGCGAAATTTTAAAGAACTTTGAGATGCTATAAAAAATTTTATGACAAAATATGATATATAATAGTTTGAATAGAAAAGACACTATAAACTACATTTCACCTTTATTAATATTATATTCATAATGCTATTTGTGGGATATATATATATATATATATATATATATATATATATATATATATATATATATATANCGTGCTCTCCCGTGCGGCCGTGCGGTTCACACCACTCAATGTTACGAAATACACCACTCAATGTTAAGAAACACACCACACAAATATGCACTGTGGTGTGTTTCTTAACATTGTGGTGTGTTTCATTGTGGTGTGTTTCTTAATATTGAGTGGTGTATTTTGTAACATTGAGTGGTGTGTGACCGCACGGCCACACGGAAGAGCACGGCCGCATTTGAACCAATATATATATATATATATATATATATATATATATATATATTGCGCGTTTATTTGATGACTTCATCTGATTTAATGGCTGAAAATAAGTCGCACGGCCACACCTAATGATCTAGAGGAGTCATCATGTGCGGCCTGGTCATTAGGTGTGGCCGTACTGCCTATTTTCAGCCATTAGATCAAATCAAGTCATCAAATCAACGCGCAATATATATATATGTGTGTGTGTGTGTGTGTGTGTGTGTGTGTGTGTGTTACAAAACACGCCATTCTACGTACTAAAATGCACCAGAGGACTGATAAAACACATCATTCCACACTATAACCAAATGCACCTATTCACTTAAAATTCATCAGTATACATAATAAAATGCATCATTCTACGTATTAAAATATACCACAACGTGCTTCATGTGAGATTATAAGCATACACTATTTACACATATTTGAAAACATGTGCTAAAATATGCAGCATTCTACGTATTAAAATGCACCACAACGTGTGTTAAAATGCACAATTCCACTTATTGAAAATCTCCACCCCAGATTATAAATATGCACTATTACGTTTATTAAAAAACATGTGTTAAAATACACAGCATTCTACGTATTAAAATGCACGAGAGGACGTATTAAAACACATCATTCTACGTATGAAAATGCACCAGCGGATAGATTAAAACACACTACTCCACAACACAGTTAATTCACCAACATACGTAATAAAACGTAACGCAACATGTATTCAAACGCACCACACTATGTACTAAAATGCACCATTTCAATTCACGTAATATAGATACTAAAATTACCATAATAACCTCACTTAAACATACGCGACTATGTCACACACCACTCAATGTTAAGAAATACACCACACAAATATGCACTGTGGTGTGTTTCTTAACATTGTGGTGTGTTTCATTGTGTTTTATTGTGGTGTGTTTCTTAACATTGAGTGGTGTATTTCGTAACATTGAGTGGTGTGTGACCGCACGACCGCACGGGAGAGTACGGCCGCACCTGAAATTATTTCCATATATATATATATATATATATATATATATATATATATATATATATAACACTTATGATCTTAAAAGTGGAAGACACAACAATGTGTTCTGGAAGTCATAAAAAGATGCACAGAAACTTTGGAAAGGGAAATATGTGCACTCTTAGGAAGAAAAATATGAAAAACTTTATTCAAATACAATTTAGTGCATGATCTTCAACACAAATTATAAACGATCACATTATTCAACGAAAGTTAGTCATTGGTGATTCATTCAAGATCAAATGTTTTAATATATATATATATATATATATATATATATATCACCTACCATTAAAACATTGTGCACTACAATGGTAAACAATGTGTTCTGGAAGGATGAACAATATGTACACTAAAGCAAAACAATATACAATTCGGAGGCACAACAATGTGCTCTGTTACAATATACAATTCGAAGGCACAACAATGTGCTCTGGAGAAAACAACAATGTGCTTAGGAAGGCACAATAATATGCTTTGGAGGCGCAACAATGTGCTCTATAAGGCAAAGCAATGTGCACATGAAGGTATATTAGGATGCTCTGAAAGGCACAACATTGTGCTCTGTAAGACATAACATTGTGCTCTGCAAGAAGGAAAAATATGCACCATAAAACCAAAAAAAAAAAAAAAACTAACTTATGTAAAGAAAATTATCATAACGCCACCACATTTAAAAAAAAATCTCTAATTTGGACCATTGATCTAGATTCAATATACGGATATAATTAAACCATATTTTTCACCTAAGGCAATTGTTTCACATGATCCATTCTATATATATTACAGATCATATGTGGATATTTATGCCTTCGAGTGCAGAATTATTTTGGCCTTCAAGTGCGCACTTTTATGCCTTCAAGTGCACATTTTTGTGCCTTCAAGTGCACAATTATGGGAAAGTGTTTATTATATGTTTTACCTTCTTTTGGATAATTTATAACTAAATTTCTAATGGAATTTGTGATACAAAAACAATTTGTATGGGCAATTGCTTCCATAACACTTAAGTTGCATAACTTCATTTTGGATTCCATAAATTGCTTTGATTGCACATATTTATGCCTTCAAGTGGACATTTTTGTGCTTTCAAGTGCATAATTTTTGTTAATTTGAAGTGTAATTTTTTTTAAAAGAACAGTAAATCTAGATGAATTTAATGATTGAGATTTGTGCGCATATTTCATATATATATATATATATATATATATATATATATATATATATATATATATAGATGAAAAATCATAGTCATTATATATATATGTGTGTGTGTGTGTGTGTGTGTGGAGTGATGAATGTGCAGGGGGGAGGGGGTAACTAGATCCCCCCCTAGCAATGAGGTTTCATACATTGCCCTAGTTACTGCTTGACATGGGCTAAAGAATACCAGCTACCCAGTCCCCGAAAAAAAAGTGGTAAATGCATATGGATGGGTGGGGTGGGTGGATACTAAGGTGCCCCACGCCCCAAGGAGTATGACCGAAAAGGTACTAGCTACCGAGAGACCAATAGAAAAAAAAATGTGGATAAAAAAGTGGAGTCATAAGGTGAGTAAGCTATGATGTCCCACATTCCAGGAGGAAAAGTTGGCAATGAGGGTTCAAAACTTCGCCCAGATTACTAGTTGATATGGGCCAAATTAAAAGGGCACAAATTCCCCAAAATCAAGAAGAAAAAAAAAAGAAAATTTCTTTTAGCTCTTGTTGCAGGCCGAGAACCAGAGTCTTTTACCACTCCAATGAAAGACAAATGTTAAAGAGAAGCCATGTGAAAAGAAATTGATGCTTTATCTAACAATGGGACATGGGAATTATCTGTCTTGCCTCTGGGGAAGAAAGCTTTGGGTGTAAGTGGGTTTACAAAATAAAATACAATTCAAATAACACAGTGGAGCGATATAAAGCCCGATTAGTGATCCTTGGGAATCATCAAGTAAAAGGTGTTGATTTTACAGAAACATTTGCACTGTAGCTAAGAAGGTCACAGTGAGAATGTTTTTAGCGGTAGCAGCTGCCAAGGGGTGGGAACTGCATCAAATGGATGTGCATAATGCATTCCTTCATGGAGATCTGGAAAAAGGAGTGCATATGAAAATGCTCCCGGGTTTTAGAATTGAGAAGTCAGGGGTTGTTTGTAGGCTGAGAAAGTCTCTCTATGGGCTTAAGCAAGCGCCTCGGTGTTGGTTTGCAAAACTATCAACGACATTGCGAAGGTATGAGTTCATTCAATCATTATATGACTACTCATTGTTTACCTTAAAACGAGGTACTACTCGACTCAATGTAAAAGTCTATGTTGATTTAATAATCTCTGGAAATAATTGCAATGTCATACGAGTGTTCAAATCCTACTTGAGTGCATGTTTTCACATGAAGGATTTGGGATGTCTAAAATATTTCTTAGGCGTGGAAGTTGCAAGAAGTTCGAAAGGGATTTATCTATGTCAACGGAAATACGCTTTGAATATTCTTGAAGAGGTGGGACTTTTAGGAGCTAAACTTGTCAACTTTTCTATGGAACAAAATCAGAAACTCTCATTGGCGAATGGAAGGTTGTTGGAGGATCTGGAACCTTATTGTCGTTTGGTTGCTCAGCTAATTTATCTATGTTTCACTTGCCCTAAGATTTCATATTTTGTTCATGTTTTATCACAATTTATGCAACAACCACAAAATGAAAATTGGGATGTAGCTTTGAGAGTTGTGCGCTATTTGAAAGGTAGTCCTAGACAAGGTGTTTTCTTGCGGGTGGATAATGACCTACAGTCGTATGGCTGGTGTGATGCAGATTGGGCAAGTTGCCCTATCACACATCGATCACTTACAGGATCGATAGTGTTCTTGGGTACATCTCCGATTTCATGGAATACCAAGAAGCAACAAATAGTCTCTCAATCTTCTACTGAAGCTGAGTATAGGTCCATGGCTATGACAATTTGTGAGTTAAAATGGTTGCAAGGGATTTTGTCGAGTTTGGATGTTTCACACTCTCAACCCATGAAGTTTTGTTGTGACAGTCAAGCAGCGTTACATATGGCAAATAATCATGTGTTTCATGAGCATAGGAAACATATAGAGGTCAATTGTCACTTTCTAAGAGACGAGATTATGAAGAATATTATTTCTCCTTCCTACGTTTCAACAACAACTTTGCAACTTGCTGACATATTCACCAAGGCGTTGGGGCAGAAGCAGTTTAAATTCTTGGTGGACAAGTTGGGTATACACCAACTTGAGGGGGGGGGGGTATTAGAGAATATTCTGAAGAATATTTCCATGCACATATGTTTAGTAAATATATATCCTTTATTTAGGTAATATTCATTTTGTATTTAGCTGGAATATTTCCTTGGTATATATTTTCCTTTGAGTTTCCTTCGTTTTAGGATGTTGATATGTATATAATCGTCTCTAGTTAAGTAATGAAAGATAGACCTTCTTCCTTTCTTCTTTCTGTTTACACTGTGTATTATTTCTCATCACATCTATCTAAAAGAGGAATGGGTCACGAGGAAGTACGGTAGAAAGGAAGAAAATGAAGAAGACAGAGAGTAGGTTTTGTTTTGAAGCATCCGACGATCCGAACAACGGTTGAAGCCTAGGGGGTCAAGGTCAAGACAAACTTAAGAGTAGCTGCAGACGTTAGGAAAGTTCAAGTTCAGCAGGGTGAGTGCAAAGGTTTTGATGCCAAACCGTGAGGTCAAGGTCTACTAGTTCCTCTAGTTGTCTAAACAACTAGAAGAGGTAGGGAATTCGTGACGGAGCCGTGTGGTCTAAGACCAATGACAATTGGGCAAGAAGGGAGTCAAAAAAAAAAAAAAACTTGTCCACCTTATCTATTGCGTAAGTGGAAGCAGTAAACAATACTTATTAGTAAAGAGGGATGTGCAGTAGCACATGGCGACATATGGTGACAACACGTTGGTGGACATGGTTGATTGAGGCATGACAACCACTCATTTTTGGGAGAAAACACTATAAAAGGGTGTTCTTGCTCCCCCCACCCTCCCCCTCCCCCTCCCCCTCCCCCTCCCCCCTTCCAACATCATCCAATCATCAACAAAACACTTAGTCTACTGGTTTCCTATATCTACCCTCTCAACCACAATACCGATGTTCAAACCTCATAGGCAACTCACCCTTTAGTTTTGAAGTCAAGTAGGGGGTCAAGGTTAGTCTTTATTGACCTTTGACTTGTGCTTTGTTATTTATTTGTTAAATACAATTTGTTAGTTTTATCCATACAAGTTGTATTTCTACCCAGTTTATGATAGGCTCGGTCACTCCAAAACATCACACATACACACACATATGTGTGTGCGTGTGCGTGTGTGTGTGTGTATGTGTATATAAATATATATATACTATATATTTTTATATAGGAAAAATTGTATCTTTTGTCCTCGAGCTATACCCTTAGTGATAACTCCGTCTCTCAGTTATAACCATATCCATTTTTAACCACTCAATTATGAGCGAAGTGGAGCTTTTGGCCACCAACATTTGGGATCTGTCTCAACATGACGGAAAAGTAAAAAACCCTTTAATACTGGACAGGTAAAGTAGGAAATTCCCATATTATTCTCCTTCTTATATTAAAATCAATTTCCAACATTACTTTCCACTTCGCCAAGATCTTGTGGTCTAGTGGCACCCGATTGCACTCTCATATGGAAAAGGGTGGGTTCGAAACTCAGTGAAGGCGATATTGTCAGTACTACTAAAAAAAACATTACTTTCCACTTCGTGACTTCCTATTTCAAGGTTCTTCGTTTTCAGGCTTGTAAAACACACTATCCTAAAAGATTTTGATTTCTTTACTAAGCAACAAATTAAAGGTGACCAAACCCTAACTTTGGCCGCGACTTCCTATTTCAAGGTTCTTCGTTTTCAGGCTTGTAAAACACACTATCCTAAAAGATTTTNCCCCCCCCCCCCCCCCCCCCCCCCCCCCTCCCCCTCCCCCTCCCCCTCCCCCCTTCCAACATCATCCAATCATCAACAAAACACTTAGTCTACTGGTTTCCTATATCTACCCTCTCAACCACAATACCGATGTTCAAACCTCATAGGCAACTCACCCTTTAGTTTTGAAGTCAAGTAGGGGGTCAAGGTTAGTCTTTATTGACCTTTGACTTGTGCTTTGTTATTTATTTGTTAAATACAATTTGTTAGTTTTATCCATACAAGTTGTATTTCTACCCAGTTTATGATAGGCTCGGTCACTCCAAAACATCACACATACACACACATATGTGTGTGCGTGTGCGTGTGTGTGTGTGTATGTGTATATAAATATATATATACTATATATTTTTATATAGGAAAAATTGTATCTTTTGTCCTCGAGCTATACCCTTAGTGATAACTCCGTCTCTCAGTTATAACCATATCCATTTTTAACCACTCAATTATGAGCGAAGTGGAGCTTTTGGCCACCAACATTTGGGATCTGTCTCAACATGACGGAAAAGTAAAAAACCCTTTAATACTGGACAGGTAAAGTAGGAAATTCCCATATTATTCTCCTTCTTATATTAAAATCAATTTCCAACATTACTTTCCACTTCGCCAAGATCTTGTGGTCTAGTGGCACCCGATTGCACTCTCATATGGAAAAGGGTGGGTTCGAAACTCAGTGAAGGCGATATTGTCAGTACTACTAAAAAAAACATTACTTTCCACTTCGTGACTTCCTATTTCAAGGTTCTTCGTTTTCAGGCTTGTAAAACGACTTCCTATTTCAAGGTTCTTCGTTTTCAGGCTTGTAAAACACCTTCCTATTTCAAGGTTCTTCGTTTTCAGGCTTGTAAAACACACTATCCTAAAAGATTTTGATTTCTTTACTAAGCAACAAATTAAAGGTGACCAAACCCTAACTTTGGCCGCGACTTCCTATTTCAAGGTTCTTCGTTTTCAGGCTTGTAAAACGACTTCCTATTTCAAGGTTCTTCGTTTTCAGGCTTGTAAAACACCTTCCTATTTCAAGGTTCTTCGTTTTCAGGCTTGTAAAACACACTATCCTAAAAGATTTTGATTTCTTTACTAAGCAACAAATTAAAGGTGACCAAATCCTAACTTTGGCTTGTAAAACACACTATCCTAAAAGATTTTGATTTCTTTACTAAGCAACAAATTAAAGGTGACCAAACCCTAACTTTTGAGAAACAAAAAAGATGTAAATTTTCTTATGTTTCTTTTATAATAAATTCACCAAGGGATCATAGTGACATTTTTAGTTTGTAACAATTATTTCGTAAACTTTGTATTAACTTACTCAAGAATCATATATCCTAGTACTAGTAACATATGAAATTCTATTATATATATCCATCATCTGACATTTCTTACTCTATCCTATTAAACATAATGAAGGAGGTTACAAACGTTTTTGTAACTTCCATGATCATTATTCTCATAATGATAATAATAATTTAAATTTAATATTGAAATTATTCAAAAAATAAATGTTTGTAAAAGTAATCAAGAATTTATATATTAATAAATATAATATGTTTTATTAGACATTCCTTTACAAGAAGAAGAATCTTCACTAGAAGAAGTTTCTTTAAAGAGAAGAAGCTTATTTACCAGAAGAAGATTGTATGGTAATATCTTCTGATGCCAAGATATACGATTCATGACTAAGTTACTTCAAAGTTTGCGAAAAAATTTTAGAGACTAGAAATCTCAAGTTACTTAATGGGTGAATTTCTCTTAAAAGCAATCTAACATAAGAAATTTTATATATATCTTTTTGTTTCTCAAAAGTTCTGGTTTAATCACATTTGTTGCTTAGTAAGGGAAATTAGAAACTTTTAGGATAGTGTGTTTTACACGTCAGAAGACAGTGATAAAGTATTTCTTTGTTTGTACTGAGTCTCAAGTTCATTATACAAGAATCAAGTTCCTAACAAGTCATATGGGAGTTATTGAAATGCTTTTGGAGTTGAAGAACTTTGAAATAGGAGATTGAAAACTGAAAAATAATGATGTGAAATTGGTTTCAATATAAGAAGGAAAATAATATCTACTTTACACTCCAATATTAAAGGGTTTTTCACTTTTCCGCCATGTTGAGACAGATCCCTCACATTGGGGACCAAACGTGGCATTTCGCTCATAACTGAGAGATTAAAAATGGATTCGATCATAACCAAGAGATCAGATTGAGTCATCACTACAGGTATAACTCAGGGATCAAAGATGTCATTTTCCCTTTTATATATTTATTTACTTTTAATTTAATTAATTAATTAATTTTAATTTCAATTTTTATTTACTATAAAACAAATTAAAGAGACTTATTCAACTTAAACCTATTACAATTATCAAGTATTTTATTCTAATTATGATTCTGATTCTAATGTTTGAACCAAAAGCTCATCACATTTGACCTTCTATTATAATTTACAATTAACGATCTTATACTTCATTTTGTAAGCCATAATTGGACACAAAAAAGTATAATGTGTTTGTACAACTAGCCATGCTTATCTACTTTTAGAATACTGCAAAATAAAAAAATAAATAAATAAAAAAGTTTAAAAGTTAACCAACCATATTTGATATTTATAAGATTTAAAAAAAAAAAAACGACTAATGTCCTTTTGTGGAGCATATTGCATTAGATTTTTTATTTTTCTAGTGTAATTTATCTCTCTTTATGTGATTTATGAATAATTAAACAAAAATTATAGTTAGAGTTTACTAGCTTAGTGCATGCCCTCGGTGGTTTTGAATTTCTCTCAATAAAAATAAAAATAAAAATAAAATAAAAAAGATTAATGTGGAATGCAATAATCAGACACAACCGGCAAACACTATTAGCTAGGTTAGTTGAATAAGAGACCACTGAGAATTGTCTTCATTATCATTAAAAATTGGACTTTCATACCAATTCAATACCGGGAGACAAAGTGTAGGTGACACTTCCCAAATAAAGAAAAGTCATAAATACCAATGTTTTTGTGGTGTGGGAGTATAAGCATGTAACCTTAAGATAAGAATTCATAAATTTAATGTTAAGATTTGCTCATTATTATAAACCAATGTGGTGGCATGAGTGGGTGCTTTCAAAAAAAAAATTTGTTCATTAATTTTATAATTAAATGATTAAAATACACTGTAAAATAGACAAATTATATTCTTGTTTGCTTTCTAATTTCAAGCTTTAAAAAATTGAAAATTGATGCAAATTTCCATCCCAGCATGCCTCCACTAAGGCTTGAACCTACTCCCTACCACATGGGAGTGTAAACTGAGTGTCATTGGACCATAAGGTCTTTAGCATGAATAATACCATTTGGTTTAACATTATAGTTCGATTCGGTTTTGGTTCGGTCTGAAAAGGTCCGGTTTTTTTGTTCGGGATTAGTTCGGTTCGGTTTAAGAAGCCCAATTTTCAACATTTCCTAATTTTTCAAACATACTACCAAACAATACATATTTCCATAGTCCAAATCCAAAGTCTAAACATTATATAACAAAATAGCAATCTAAAGTTCAAACACAATACTAAGTACTAATTACCAAGTATCAATTGGCTTTTTTGCCCACCCGACTCTTCAATTGGCTCACTTGGAATGTTTTGCTGACAAGATGAAGAATCATCAATCTATATAGTTAATATTTGGAGAACAAATGTCAAATACTGTATAGTTAGTTTTTGGACACAATTTGTCATTGCTTGGCAAGATATATTTCCAGTACTGCTTCCAAGCACTAGAAAGCAAAATTAGAATGATGTTGAAGCACATTAATTAATTTCATAGAAACATGAAACTAAAGAAAATACTGAATATTATAAGAATAACTAAAGTTAGAGATAATTGTGAGGCAAAAAACAATTACGGTAAACAACAAAAGTGCAAAATAGAGAACAACCATAAATAATCAAATAAAAAATTTAAGAAAGATACCCATGAGAATATGAGTTGAAAGGTGGAGCAGGCAACAAAGGATTTGGATTTACTTCTTTTATTATTATTATTATTATTATTATTATTATTATTATTGTTTTTATTATCGAAAAGTTCGATTCGGTTCATTTTTTCACCGAACTATTCGATATACAAGAATTTTTTACTGTTCAGTTGTTCGGTATGATTTGGAAAAAAAAAAACCAAATTATCCCGGCCGAATTTGTGAAATTTTTTGTTTAAAGAAAAATAAAAATATTTCCAGATTTCCGACACTTTTCTGTTCTACAAGTGCATGTATTTCCAAAATGGAAATCCGGCAAACTTTGCGTTTTGGAAATATTGGAGCTATACTTATAAAAAATAAAAAATAATAATAATAATAATAATAAATAAATTAAAAAAAAGATCAGATTTAGGTGGATAGAGAGAGATTTTTGTCCACTTATTAAATAGATAGAATTTTTTTGATGCGTAATTCATTGAATAACATAGGTGGACTGATGGACAGAAATCTATTTTCTAACACCCAAAGAAATCTATTCTTTCAAGCAATCATGATTCATTAGGCACGGTTTTTACGGTCTATCATGATTCATTAGGCAGGGTTTTTACTGCCTATCATGATTCATGAATATTCTAAGCATTTTCCAATAAAGTATATGGCTACAATAAAATTTGGGTGCCCATCCATCTTTGTACTTGTTTGAACTAGTTTTTCTATTCTTTTTTCTTTGAGTTAATTTCATTTTTATCTTAAATTTATAGGTGTCATTTTATTATTAGTCAAATTTTTATTATTAAACATTCATTGTTAGCTCTAATATTATTATGGCATGATCATTTTTATCCTCCGTCAACAAACCTGTTTAAATGACTTTAAATACAATGGCATTTCGATCTTTTTAATAAAAAATAGGTTGCCCCACTATTTTTTTTTTAACTCTCAAATTCACTACTAGAGTGTCGTGTTTCTTCGATTACAATCTGCGTCTCTGCACCAAAGCTTCCACAACCTGAGCATCCGCAGTAGTGGAATGACACATATATCTAGGACAAAAACAAATTAACATTTAAAATTGAATAAATTGAAATGCTTTCATATATAACGTCATTTAAATAGACTTGTTGATAGAGGACTAAAAAAACTCATGTCACAATAATACTATGACCAACGTGGAATGTTCTAAAAAAAAAAGTCTAAAAGTAGAATATTAACTATATAAATTTAGGACAAAAAATAAAATTTCAAACTTTTTCTTACTTTTCTTTTGTAAAAGGAAGGTAACTGATTTATTAGGAAATGTTTTTCATCAATTACCTTTATAAGTACAACCCTATTAGCCCTCCCGGATTTTATTTTTGTTTTAAAAAAATTATTTATTTTCATGGAAAGTAAATTGATTGAGCTATTATGATTAATATAGAATTTACATATCCGAGATTATTAGTTATTAATTACTACCCAACGAATAAAATATATTCATTATACCATAAAAATTTGAACATGCATGCGACTAGAAAATTAATTAGTTTTAGGATATATAAAGCTACATGACAAAAGATTTTCACTAATGTCCTTCACATCCCCTCATATATAGAATTTATTTAATTAACTTTTCCTATCATTTGAGCTCGACAAAATATCCTTCATTTTAAACGCAAATTATTTTATTTTTGCGCTGATACTTTAGTCTCATTATCAGATTTTCTTTAATTTGATATTAAAATTAAACAGAAAAAAGATCATGAGTTGACCATATGATATTATGTGACAAGTAAGAGAGCACTATGTATTCAATAATAACTCAGAACTTACAACAAGGAGAACATAAAAGCATGCACATCATTTTTCAAAAGGGAAAATTATAATTTTTACCTTTCCATAATATGTCAATTATCAATGTCACTCCTAAATTATTAGTGATGTAAATGTTGCCCCTCAATTTTCAAAAACGGTACATATATTGCCTCTCCCGTAACGAAGGAGGGGCAATATTTGCACCACTGAAGGGGCAATATATGTACCGGTTTTTTTAAAATTGAAGGGTAATATTTACACCACTAATAATTTAGGGGTGACATTGATAATTGACATATTATGGAAGGGCGTAAATTACAATTTTTCCTTTTTCAAAATAAAAAAGCATGCACATCACAATTCAGGTGGCTAATAATATATATGGTCCAATAATAATGGCTAATATGGTACATTAATGGCTAAGGATTTAACACCACGCCTGCAGGTAAAAATTTAAAATAACAATGCAATAATGAAATAAATTGTTGTGAATAAATATATGTGGGCATTACAACTTTACAAGTAGTATTATATTAGAGTTAATTCCACCAAAGGTTCCTTGTCTTTGGTAACATTTCAAAATTTAGTCCCACACTATCGTTTTTGCCATTTAACATCTAAGACTATTAGGGGTCGTTTACTTCATTTTTCTGTTTTTCCATTTGCAGTTTTCCATTTCCCCAATTTTCTTTCTCCATTCCTCCAGTTTTCCATTTCTCCATTACTCCAATTCTTCATTTCTCTAATTTTATGATTTTATTAAATACAAGCATCCTATAGAGCATTTATACATTTCTACAACAAAGATAATAATAATAATAATAATAATAATAATAATAATAATAATAATAATAATAATAATTCTTTCAAATTTATTAAAAAACAAAAAGACAAAGGGTATGGGAGGAGGGCAAAATTGTTTTTACACCAATAAAATTGCCCATCCTCTCCATTAAATTACAATCCATGGGGGGTACCCATGAATTACAATTCATCATTTGGAATGAATTATTGCAATTCCCTCTGACCAAACAATGTAGTTTGAGAATTCATTGAATTGCAATTCAATGAACCAATTCCCTCCAAACTACACTCAACCAAACACCCCTTAAAGACTTGTTTAATTTATTTTTTTTTTGATAAGATAAGAGGGAGAATATCCCAAGGAGATTAGAGGAAGGAACTATCTCCCAGCAGAAGAAATAATTCGAAAAGAAGTGGCCCCAAGCTGGTCATCATGAAGAAGTCTCCACAGGTCATTCGGGACGTCGTCAAGCTGATAAAGATGGATCAGTTGGCACAAAGCCTTCTTAGCAAGGGCATCAGCCAACTTATTCTGCTCTCTATACACATGTTCTAACTGAATTTCTTCAAAGACAGTAGCCTCACAGAGACAACGCATGATGAGATTGCCCCCATTCCCATAGCCCGGGGATTTAATAATCAGCGGTTAGTTTTGCAAAAAAAAAAAAAGAAAAAAAAAAAGAAATTAAAAATCAATGATTAGCGGTTAGCATATTTAGTTAGCGGGCAGTGAAAATATGTGAAATTTTCATTATAGTTACTGCTCAACCATAAGAAAATTCTTCAAAATTTGAAGTTTGTTATAAACTGCCAACATGGCAACATATATTGGTTCGTTGGTAATGATTTTATAGTTTTTTTAATGAGCTAAATCAATCTTAGAAAGAAAAATATAAAATAATATATTCTGTATGAGATGACTGCTACGTACTAATATTTGTAATTATTAATTCCAACCCAATTATTATATAATTTTTGATATTATTAATTAATAGTATCCCTTTACAACGTCAGTTAGTGCAAACAGCTACTTTGTGAAATGGTGTGAAACACAAATTATTACCTTCAAATCATATGGGATTTCTGTGCTGTGAAATTGGCCTTAGTGGATAGAGTTTTCAATTGTGAGTGAAAGATTGAATAGAAATATGATTGGACATTATGGACAATTAATTCCTTTTCTCCCCTGGCTTACAAGACTCCATTCATTTCAGAATTTTATTACGTGTAATCTTAAATCTTACTCTCTCAAATATACTCCTTAATATGATGGCGTTGATGATTATTTTCTTCATGTGGGCTCATGTAAAAATGTCTACATCAAAATTTTAAATATAGAGTAAAAGTTGATAATAAAGAATTAGAGTACATATAATATTTTCCTTCATTTCAACAAATAATTCTAATATAATATAATTAATCTTAAATTGCATTTTTCATCCCTAAGTTATAGGGTAATTGTAGAATTTGTCCATAAGTTTTAGTCATACTCACTTTTCGTCCCTAAGTTATCATTGGTGTTGCACTTTTGTCCTTGAGTTATACTAATTGCAAATTGTGTCCCTAAGTTATCATTACGTTGCAGTTTCTGTCCCTAACTTAAGTGTGCAATAACCGAAGTTTCGAACATAATTAACCGTTAACCAAAATTTTAAAAAACCTTTAACCATTAACCAACTACCAAAAAAGTTCGGTTAAAAAACAGTTAACTGAAAATTTACCGAAGTTTGCACACTTAAGTTCGGGATGAAAAGTTCAACATAATGATAACTTAGGGACGAAATTTACAATTAGTATAACTCAGGAACGAAAAATACAACGCCAATGATAACTTAGGGACGAAAAGTGAGTATGACCAAAACTTAGGGACGAATTCTACAATTACCCTATAATTTAGGGACGAAAAATGTCTTCCTTTTTTTTTCAAAAAAATAATTAATCTTAATTATCTTTCTAACTTCAAAACCATATATTATCTCGATATGATGTATTATACTTCATAATTATTAAGAATATAATGTGAATGTCACCAAGAATATACTCATGCTCTTATTTGATAAATTTAATAGAGTTGAAGATGATACTTGTTGAATAAATTAACACTGGTAGTATTTTCAAAAAAAAAAAAAAAAAACACTGGTAGTAAATTACTTATTTTTTACCACCCAATTATAAAAGTGAATGAAATGTTTGAAAATTTTTAAGTTTTTCAAAAAATTCTAGCTATAGGTAACAAGTAAAACTGAGTTTCGACCTCCAAGTAGAATTATTATGGAGTATTATTTTATAAAAATAAAAAATAAAAAATTAGCCAACCATCAATAAAAAAATTTGGCAACCATCGCCAATCATCAATAATCTAGCAGCCATCCTAAATTTTTTACAACCTTTAGTTTCTAAATAATCAATATTACTCACTGTACGTGGTCAATATTACCGATGAATATTTTTATGAATTTCAAGAATAGTGGGAGGATGGTTAGAAATCAATTCAAATTTCTGACCGCAAATTTAACTTTTAGATTACCTTTCGATATTTGGAAATATTACAACTATTTTCTTTTCAAAAAAAAAAAAAAAAGAAGAAATATTACAACTACCAATCTATTTTGAAGATTTACGTACACATTTGATGTTACTTCACGTCTCCTTATTTGTGTGTTTAGTAATTTAATTATGTTTTTCTTGTCAAACAACACTAGGGATAGACCATGGCCATATTAATTAGTGGTGGGGTTTCGACTTTTTTTAAATCAATATGATAGAGTAAAATAATAATATTATTGAAGAATGCATTAAGATAAATATAAGCATTTCATGCATCACTAGTAAATTTGTAATCAACTATAATTAATTGACATTTATAAATAAACAACAACTTATAAAAATGAGACCTAGACACTCCACTGAAAGGCTGCTTTTAACTTTTATCGTAGGACTAAATTTTCAAGTTTTCAATAATTATAAAATGAATTCCACTCTTAAAAGATTTTAAGAATTATAAAATTGATCTTATTATTTTTTTCATTTTCTAAAACTCTCAGCAATTGATGGACTCTGGTGATGGGACTCTGATGATGACTGAGATCAATCTTCACTTTTTATAGAAGGATCATGTTCTCATTTTATCATTCATATATATATATATATATGGAATAATTCTCTAGGGCAATTGATTGGGAATAGTATTTGACCCCATCCTTTTTTGGCTGGTAGGGGAATTAATTTTGAGTACAAATTCCAAATGTTGATTAGAAACATCGATCTAGGATGAGAATAATAATGTAGATGATGAAGATCAGATCAGACAACTATCTGGTACTCTTACCTGTTATGTGTGTGTAACCGTGTATATATATATGGTTAAAATAACGTAATTGAATAGATGCATATAGTTTTTACTATAATAATCCTATTTCCATTCTCTGCTTGCCAGATGTTGGAATGAAATCCTTATTCTATCTATTGCTCCTTTTATTTTATTCCTAAAGAAGTTCCATTCTTGTGCAATACATGTACTATAAGTATGTGATATTAATTTATTTTTAGGGTGTGTTTGGTTGGTGGGTTTAGGCATAAGGAATGGGTATAAAAGTGATTGTTTGTGTTTGGTTGATAGATTTTGTGAATGCTACTATGGGTTTGGAATACCCCATTAATGAGAAAACTCATACTCTTATTAAATAAGGGTTTCATCTCCCTTCCTCTTTTCTTCCCCAACTATTAATAATCATTCTCATTCCACCCAACTACCAAACATGCTAAATACTTTCACCAAAACCCATTACCCATTACCAAGTATTTGATACTCATTCCAATTCCGATTCCCATGTGCGAACCAAACGCACCCTCAGTATTGTAATTCCATAAGGTCGTGGTGGAGATTGACTCGTTGTTTGTCCGGCATGCCATAAGAAAAGATAGGGCGGGACTAGACCAGAAGCAGATATTTTAATCATTGATTGCAAGAATATTATGGACTAGATTGAGACCATCGAGTTTGTTCACATTCTTCGGAAAGGGGGTTAATGTATGTACTACTTTGTTAACCTTGCTCAATCTATGGACAGGGGAACAATGATCTTGGACCAACCTCCGGAGGAAATCAAGGTCTTGCAATTGTTGGATAGGAGAAGGATACTAAAGGCGTTGCCACTAGTAGAATCTACTAATCTGGAACCTTTGGATCCCTCTGGTTTACAAAAAAAAAAAAAGAGTATATATTGTAATTAATTAATATAGATTTAATACTTAATTATCATTAGTAATATATCTACAATATTGAATTTTGAACTTTAAATTTATTTTTATTTTGTCACAGGTATATACAACATTTTCCCCATTTTTTTTCTTTTTCTTTAAAAAAAAAAAAGATGGCTTACAGTATTCAGACCTACTATACGATAGTGCGTATTTGTGAAAATATATGTGCAATTCCATCGAACAAGAGATCCTGAATTCCAGTAAACATCAATTTATAACAACAATAACATATCGCATTCTGTCTCAGAAGCTGGTATATATGCTTTGCTAAGTCAACACATGTTTTTTTAATGTTATATATATTCCCCCCCCCCCCCCCCCCCCCCC